>NW_010418593.1:14688-21905 GCF_000710305.1 Buceros rhinoceros silvestris | reverse complement strand
CGGCTGCCAGGCAGCTGGGCTGGGTGGTGGGTGCTGTGCACATCCACTGCCTGCTTGTGAACTCTTGCTGTGAACGAGTCGTTCTTCTGAGCTTCCCTCAGCACAACCCAAGTCTTTGCTTTTCTCGTGTGCTGTTTGGAATTCCTCTAACTGCCTAATCGGTGCCCTTGCTTAATCAGGAAGGTGTTCTCAGTGCCAAGCCTGCTGCAGAAAACTTGGTGCCTCAGCATCAGGTGTCTGTCAGTGTGGGAGGAGGAACCTCCTGCAGCAAAACCCCCAATTAAGCAGTGCCTGGCCATTTACACGAAGCTCAGAAGCCCATAAACTTTATGTGCGGCTGCAAAGCAGTTGCAGATGGTCTGAAGCAATGATTAAGTGGTGCTGCTGTTCCACCCAGAGAGTCCATGCCCAGCTCCTCTGAGCCTGGTCCCGACTGCGGAGGGTAACGAAGGGGCAAAGCCAGTGCCGCGTCTGCCAGAGATCTCGTTCAATTCTCTTGGGAGGGAATAAGGAGATTATTTTAATTCTCATTAAATCCAGATTTGGCCACCGTGAGTGGTCGTTACAAACTGCTGATTTTTTAATGGAATGTGTGTAAAACCAAGTAACAGAAGCAGCACTCAGTAACAGGGTGGAGTCTGAGCGCACCGGGCTGGGCCGGCTCCCCCTTGGAGCGGGTGGCGGGCAGCGTGTGTCGGCGGAGGCACGTGGTGGTTCCTGCTGCTGCTGTCAGGCCCTCACTGCCAGTCTGCACTGCGCTGGGTGCCGGATGGCAGGGGCAGCTCGGCTGAGTGGTTGGTGGTGGTTTGCCCTGGCATTGCCCTGGCACTCTTGCCCTGCCCGTGGGCTCAGGCGAGCGTTGCTGGCTCAGCCCCAGCGCTGGGCTGGGCTCTGCTCCTGGCCCTGCTCTGCGGAGCTTGTGCTGGTATGCTGATGGGGCAGCAGGTGGATCTTGGGTTCGCTTCCCGATGCGTTATCTCTGGCCACCAAACTGGAGGGTGCTGGGGAAGGGCCCTGCCCTGGCCCCTCCCCGCAGGGGTCCCTGTGGCCGAGCTCCTTGGGTCAGTTTGGAGCCCTGTGGTGAGGCTGGAGAGGGCACGGGTTCACCCTCTCAGGGAGTGATGATCTGTACAGGGCATGTCTCTCATTTCACTTGCCTCATTTATGTGATTTCGTTGCTCTTGGGACGTACTGAGGTTTCTGGGTTTTCCTGGTAGCAGTTCTTGCTGGTTTTAACGCTCAGGTCCTGCACCAGCCTGACCGTGGGCATTAAACCCACGGGCGGCGAGACTGGCGGTACCTGGTTCATCTTGGACGTTGGGGACAAAGCGAAGCAGCAGGTGAGGATGCCTCTGGAGCCCCGGGGCTGCTCCCCAGAGCTGCTGCGAGGCTCTGCGGCGGCTCGTCGTCAGGCTCCAGCCAGCGCAGGCTGGGCACGGAGACGCTGCATCACGCCTGGAGATTGCTTTCAGCTTTCATTAACAAGCGATTTCAGAGCTTTGCTGTAACGAGGTTACTGACAAAGCAGATGTCGTTGTGATATGAGATCCGTTGCCAGGGTCCTTTAAACCTTCCTGGTGTTTGGGGACGGCTGGAAGCCACCGGCGTCTAAACAACCGGAGTGTGGATTCTCTGGGATACTCGACCCCCGCGTTCCTGTGCAGTCGCTGCTTGGAGGAGACCAGGCAGGGCTGGGCAGGCGGTTGTGCCTTGGTTCAGGGTGTCACTCTCCGTTCACTGCACACGTGGTGGGCGTTGCCTGGGCACAAGCGAGACCGTCGCCCGTGCCCGACGGGTTCTGAGGAGAGCTGTCGGCCTGGGGCACGTCAGTCGACAGCCAGGTAGGGCTGAAGGCTAGAGGAGACGCAGAGGTGATCCACCCTGGGCCCATCGCCAGCTTTTGTTTGCTTCATTGTGGTTTGTAAATGCCAGGTTCTGTAACCCCCTTGTGTTTGTGGTGTTCTGTGGGTGAGATCGGAGATTTCAGAGAAAATGTCTCTGCAGTAAGTGACTGTGAATGTGCTGCATTCAACAGGGACATAATTAAGCTTAACTAACAAAACAATTTAAAAATGCTTTTCGTGTGCGTTTTCTAATGAATTCCATCTTCTTGCCAAACGCACCGTAGCACAGTGGAAAAAAACCCCATTTTGTTTATCCAATGATTAACTTTCCCTTTCCCACCAGAAAGGCAGAGCTTGCCTCGATGTGTGTGAAGCCATGAAATTGTTTAAATAACGGTGTTGAGACACAGTGTACGTGTTTGCTCAGCAAACTGCCCTGGTGGCAGCACCGCAGCCAACGCGCTTCCTCCTCGCTGGCTCCAACAGCCCTTCGGAAGGCGCGGGCTGGAGGTGGACGTCAAAGAGCCGAGCTGACGCTGCCCTGACCCCAGCGCTGCGTGACTGGGCGGCTCTCACCGAGCGGGCAGAGGCCCGGCTGCTTCCCTTGCGCCTCAGCTCCACAGTTGTGGTGGTGCTGGTGGGAAGCCGCAGTGTCCTGGGGAGGTTCTGTGTAACGTCAGTAACGGAAGGAGGAACCTCCACGGCCGCTTCATAGCACTTGCCCGGGAATTCAGTTATGGCCTGTGGCCGGCGTGCTGGCAGAGCTGAGCTCCGCACGGGCACCCCGTCACTGATCGTGTGGGCTCTGGTTACCTGGTGTAGATGATTCCCCCCCCCCAACAATGTGTAAACACAGAAAAGGGTGAAATAACTGAGATGAAATAGGGTGTAGATTGTGACGCTGGGCACTGTGTACTCGGAGGAAAAGGGGCTGGTTTTCTGGTGGAGGTTTAATTCAGATTTTGCTTTGGTGATTCGTCCCTCCCCATGGTACGTCACTTTGCATCTGACAAGCTGCCAGCTCCCTCGGTCCCTTGTCGGGACTGCAGCCTCGCTGAGGGGCTGGTCCCTTTATTAATGTCCAGACATGAGAGCGAGGAGTGACGTCCTGGCTCCCAAACCCAGAACGTCCATGGCGAGTCTCGCAGGGCTTTTGCTGTATGCGTCAGGACCTCCCGTGTCACCGGTGTCTGTGTTTGGAGCAGCCATCGACCACAGTGCTGTGGGATGAGCTGGGTGTCCCCGAGGGCCAGCGGAAGGACATGGACCCGTATGCCGTTAAGGCCACGAGGCAGCAGTAGGTACTTACCGACATTTCTCCCTAGATGACGTCCTTCAGGAAAGCGCCTTTTTCTTTCTCTGCCCTTCACTGGGTTGCTCGGGGCAGTTTGAGTTAGTGCTGTTGTCAATGACACATCGGTCCTGAGCGGGTCTTTGTGAAGTTCTGCTGTAATGTACCTGGAAGGTAAAACCCCGACAACAGGTCACGTTGTGTGTGACAGCCTGTGGAGTTTGAGGGAGAGGGCTTTTCCTTCTGTTGCACATGCTTTCACCCCTTTCTGCCTGAGCTCAGACGTTGTGTATGTAAATTCAAACATTAGAGTTAATGGACTTCTTCTGGCCCTGGCCCATTGCCATCAATCTGACGATGAAGCAGAAGCTGTGGGGTAAGATGGCAGGTTGTTCCCAGCAAACCCCAACGGTCCGGGCCCAGCTGAGCCTAGAGCCAAGCCCAGTGCTCCGTCCTGCGTGGAGTCTGCGTCCCAGAGCCAGCAAAGCTCAGAGGGAAGGGTGATGTGGGGTGCACACAGGAGCTCAGTGTCACCTCCTGCACCGGGCGGGTGAAGGGTGATCTTCCACCGCTCTCGGCTTTATCGGCCTTTGGTCTGTGCACCGTGGGGCCGTCTCAGCTGGGGTGGCTGAGCCAGCGCCCCAGGACTGGGCAGCTCAGTTCAGCCACTTCCCGTCTCGGAAATTCTTTGGAATACGAGTCCTTGCTGCCTGTGGAGGTACTTTCCCTGAGTCTTGTTCATAGATCAAACAAGGTGGGATGTTGACACAGCTCCTGACAGAGCCATTCATCTGCCGTGTGATGTTCCACTTCACTAAATTAATTTCCTTTCCAGTTTTCAGAGTTAAGCATCGCGTAAGCAAATGTTTTAAGCAACTGGTGAGAATTTCCTCCATGTGTCTTGTGATACTGGTGCTCTGGTTCGCAGGGGTCACACAAGCCTTGTGTTCATTCACCTTATTTCTCTGACTCCAGCCTAATAGGGGGACGA
This sequence comes from Buceros rhinoceros silvestris, assembly GCF_000710305.1. Classification (NCBI taxonomy): domain Eukaryota; kingdom Metazoa; phylum Chordata; class Aves; order Bucerotiformes; family Bucerotidae; genus Buceros; species Buceros rhinoceros. The sequence goes on along the minus strand of NW_010418593.1, from coordinate 17,779 downwards.
AAAGACCCCGCGATGAAGAGGAGGAAGAAATCAAAGCACGTCGGAAACAAGCAAGTGCACGAGAGCACAGTCGTCACCGGGAGGAGGAGTCCACTGTGCTGGAAGACACGGACGATGAGAAGAAGAAACTCCTCCAGATAATTGAGAGGGATGGAGAAGAGGAGGAGGAGGAAGTAAATCACCTGTGGGAAGGGAGAGGCAGTGGGAAATGACAAACACTAAATCACTCTCTGTGATTTCATTTCTCACCACTGGCGATTTTCACGCACCTCGCACAGCTTAAGGTTTTGGGTTTCCTTCCCTGGTGCCCATGAATTTCAAACCGGGCTTCTCAAAGGGAGCCCTGAAGGTTTAATTGGTGGGTGGGGGGAGGCGGGGGCGCAAAAGGGAGGGGAAGGGAAAGCTTTCTAGCCTAATCTCTTTTCTGGGCTAGGAATACCTAAATCCCCCTCCCAAAGAGATTTTCAGGAGATGATTTCTGTATTCTGAGCAGTTTCCCAGCTCTGTTGCCTCATCAGCACCCCTGGCCACGCGGCTTCTCCCCCTCTTTGCAGCTGAGCAGCAGCAGCGGCAAGTAAACAAGCCTTGTTCTCTACAGGAAAGGCCTTGGGTGTCAGCGGGGGGGCAGCAGCTGTCAGGGGTAAATGATTTCAAGCCTTGGAGACAGAAATCCAATGCAGCATTGGCCTTTCTGCCAAGGGCCAGGGAGGAGATCGCTTTATAAATGTGACACATGGATTGGTATAAATCCAGAAGATATTTGCTTCTGCTGCCCGTGTCCTGTTTGATAAAAGTCCAAGTGATATTCACCACTGTGGGACCACGCAGGTTTGTAGAGCACCTTGTCCTTTGTGTGCAGCGGTGCTGTCAGTCCTCTCTGGAAAGCTCCCTGGATTTTGGTGTTGAGCTGCTGCGTTACACTGGTTGCTGATGGCGGAGGAACATAACGCAGGATTCCAGTAGTGTTCGAGCTCCAGTGAGGGTAGACGGAGGGTCAGAAGTCCTCCCAGCCGGCCACAGGCTCACGGATTCCTACAGGGTCCACGTCCCTCATCACTGTCAGGAGGAGTTCTCCCATCCTGACATTGTAGGGCTGGAAATCCAGGGTTTAGAATCAAAATGTCTTGATTTTATCTTGGAATGCAGTTAACTAAGTGCCTTCAAACTGCACTTTGTTCCAGTGACTGGGATGGGAGGGCGCTCATCTGCAGGCCACGGTAACGCTGGATGCAGATTAGACACCAGACCCAAAGCCAGTCGTAATGGAGCCATTGTAGGAGTAGACATTAGAGAGAGCAAAGAGTCAGTGAGAGGGAGGGAAGCAGCGTCTGCGCGTGAGGGTGTCTGTGGATTGAAGTCCCGCTGCAGGAGGAGCACAGGCTGAGCTCTGAGAGGTGATTTCCTGAACAGGAGTGGGATGGTGCTGAGAGCGCAGGGAATGCAGTCGTCATGAAGGCTTGGGCTGGGGCTGGTGCTGCGATGGAGCTTGCTGAGGAAATGGAAGTTTCCTCTTGTACAAGAGTCGCTAACCAAAGAGTTTCTCCACCAGAACGACTCTGATGTAATCAGACTCAAATCGGCCTCACGAGGTGAAGGGCTCTGGTTTGCTTCGAGACCTTCTGTTTCGCGGTGATGGTGACAGAGTAGCTGGGGGAGAGGGAAGAGGTGACACCAGAAAATCTGTCATCGGTGTTTTATCAAAGGAAGTGCATTACAGTTGTGGAACAAGGAAAGGACCAGATCGTGTTCATGGGAGTCAGGGAGGGAACTGCAGCTGGAGTGGTAAATGTGCAACGCCAGCTGAGAAACACCGGGGAGGAATTTAGAAATAAACACAAAGTACTAGAGTGAAATATTGATTGTTTTTTCCTTGGAACAAGACTTTAAAACAGAAGTGAAAGCTTACCCAAGTGAGGAGAATACAAGTGAACATAAACTGAGGGCAGTTAAGTGTAGACCTACAGAAACAGCGCCGTGGGCTCCTGAAAAGAGGCCTGGGCATGAGCTGCTCCTGCAGATTGGCGTGCTCGGAGCAAAAGGCCTCGGTAGGTGTAAGAGCACAGCTCGAGGGAGATGAGCCATCGCAGCAGTGGGGTTTTGCATCGACACCGGGTTTCGGCAGGCGTGGGGAAGCTCTTCCCCCCCAAAGAGCCTTCTGTGGTTAAACTAACCCCCGGTTTATTGAATCCCGACCTGCAGCTTGCTCAGGTCAGCGCTGGAGCATGTCAGCCTCTGAGGGAGGGCTTGGCAGCGTTCTGCAGGGAGACATCCAGGGGCTGCTGGTTGCTCCGGAAGGGTCTGGGTCGCCCCTCCTCACCATACTCACTCTGCGTTGTGCTGGGTTTGTTCCAGCCACGCTGACCTCTGTTTTCTGCCCTGTCTCGTGCTGTTAGGAGGAACCTTTGGATGAAAGTTCAGTGAAGAAGATGATTCTCACCTTTGAGAAGAGATCCTACAAAAACCAGGAGCTGCGGATCAAGTTTCCCGACAACCCAGAGAAGTAAGACCGTGGTCGGCCCCTCCCTGTCACCCGTTTTCCTTTGCTTTAAGGTTTCAGCCCTAAATCAATTTCTTGACTCTGCAGATGGTGTCAGTTCCTTGAGGGTAATGTAACGGCAGTTACTGCTGTGTCATTCGGAGTTGTATGAGAAATGAACTTTGTTAATTAAAAATGGCATCGCTGAGACTGGTGATGGCTGGTGTATGGCCGGCAGCACAGAGAGGAATGGGAAACGAAGGGAAAAGTTCTCATTTATTCACTTCTTGCTGTTGTTAATATTACAGATGGTGAAACTTCAGCACTAAACCTCGAGTTTATGTGGTTTTTATTTTCAGAGACTGCCGGGGGTCTCTCGTTTTGCAGGGGCTCCTCCCCTGTGCTGTTTCCCAGCAGGGTTCTCCTCTTCATGGGGGTTGGGGGCGGGCTGAAGGATTGAGGTCCTGCATTGGAGGGTTCTGCTTTCCAAATAATTAAAGATTTCACGCTCCACTTTGTGTGGAGGTGTTGTGCTTGTGATCAGTCGGTGGCCTGTGTGGGAAGGAAATAATTTTGTGCTGAGGAGCTTTCAGATGCCTTGGGGAGCAGAATGGC
>NW_010418593.1:1429-14570 GCF_000710305.1 Buceros rhinoceros silvestris | reverse complement strand
AGCAAAAGGGCGGGATGTGCTCGGAAAGCCACACGTGTGGGTGCTCCTTCCCACACCTGCGGCTCTGGTGAGCCGCTTCCTCCTTTCACGGAGTTTTGTTACTCGTGTTAAGTGAATTCCTTCCTGCACTCGAGTGCCGTGGTTTCTTGTCTGGGTTGCTGCTCGTTCCCTTACCCAGACTCTTTTGAAGGACTTCACTTTAGACTAACGCACCCCACAGACTAACGGTTGCTAGCTGGGAAGGTGCATCCCTGGAGAATTTATGTTATAGGCAGGTCGTAGCCTCAACCTCTTGATATTTTTTTCAATTTTTTTTAAGTTCTTCTGTGACCCCAGAGGATCAGAAGTGCCAGGGCCCTGGCAGCTGGGATGCCAGGACCTACCTGGTGTCTCCTGGGAGGGGGTGGTGGCTGTTCCGAACAGATCTGCCCATCGAGCACCTCTGATGTACCTTTTGCCTTTTTCTGAACCGCATTTGTCTGACCTCAGGTTCATGGAGTCGGAGCTGGATCTGAATGACATCATTCAGGAGATGCACGTGATCGCTACCATGCCAGACCTCTATCACCTGCTGGTGGAGCTGAACGCGGTGCAGTCTCTCCTGGGGCTGCTGGGACATGACAACACCGATATCCTTCACTTGGTAAAGCAGCTCCTGCGAGAGGCTTTCTACAGGCTTCCCCGTAATCTCTCGCATCCTGCTGCCGCAGCTGCTCTGCAGGGTTTCCCCCTCTTTCCCACCGCACTGAATTTATGCCTGTCTGGTTTTTTGAGTGAAAGCCTTTGTTCAGGTAACCTTGATTCTGATTTTTTCAGTGCTGTTACTCCCTGTTCTTGTTTTAACACCCTCTCATCTGGGTTTGAGCGGCTGTGCGAGTGGGGACAGACGAACAGTCCTGGAAAAGCTGAGGTGGGTGCTGAGCCGTGTACGGTCTGTGTGCCTCTGGGAGAAACGACACCGGCTCACCCTTGCTGTGGAGAGCTGAGGTGTCGTGCTTTCAGCTCTCTGCCACAGACTGGCTCAGCACAGCACTGCCCTCAGTCCGTGAATGTGATAAACTCCCTGTACCTGCAGTTTGGGGGCTCTGAGCCTGCCCCCCTGTTCCCTAAATGCAGAGAGATGTTTCCATGCTCAGTCAGTTCTTGTGTCACCAGATGTGCACCCATCTGCTGTTCCTCTGAGGAGCTGGGGACATCTCAGAGTCTTCTGTCAAACTGTGCCGTTTTTGGTCGGTCCTGGTGCCTCCACGCTCAGTGTCAGCTGGTGCACAGAACTGCCTGGCTTCTTCAGAAGCGGCGCTCAGCCTGCGCTGCTTGTGAAGCACTCTACAGCAGGCTAAGCTGAAAAATTGTGGCGTGATTTGAGGGGGTGTATGTCCGTGTCCTGGTGAACCTGAGGGAAGGGCGGGAAAGGGGACGCTGCTCTTAGGTGTGGGCTGGCAGCAGGCTTTCCTCCTTCCTGGTTATGGATTCACGCCCTCAGGGGAGTGATTTATCCCTTACTTCTCTCCTGCGCGTGTAAAGCAGCAGATAACACTGACCAGCTTTTCTGAGGGCTGCTTGTGCTAAATGTTGTGGCCCAGTGCCCAGAGCTCAGGTTTTTTTTCTATTGCTTTTCCTTCCAGTCCTGTGTGTTAAGAACTCATAACTCATTCTTTCTGCGGGGCGCAGTGGTCAGAAGATAAACCCAAAGCACGGCTGTTTTATCATGTGCCGGTTTATACTCGAAAGCAGCGCTTACGTGTCTGGGTACAGCCCGTGTCTGGCGGAGCCCTGGCCTGGGGAACGCCGGCCCCTGCCACACGGGAACCAGCGCTCCTCACTGCGGTCTGCGATGGGGACAGCTCTCAAGGAAACGTTCCTTAGTGAGGGACTGTTGTGCCGTGGGATGCACACACCACTCGTAACCCCTTTCAGGGCTGCCGTAGTTTGGTGACTTATTTCTTTGCCAGCACTGCAGGCTTTCCATGTGCTGTGTGCCAGGCGTTAAAAGCTTCCACTGAATTTCTCATTCACAGGGAAAACACAGACTGCAGGGGTTTTGACCGGGATGGCAGCGCTGATTCAAGCTGGAGCGCACAGGAGTGCGGCGTGCTTTGTTCTGCGGCCGTGGGAAGTGGTGTCCCAGGTTGCTGCTGCTGCCAGAGGCTGCAAACCCTTTTTAATTGGTTTGCAACTTGCCTGTCAGCTGCTTTACAGGCAGAAATGTGGCCTGTGCACTGCAATTTTGGGAAAAGGCTATTTCTTGTTCTAAAAGTGCTGAAGTGTTCTCAGACACAGGGTGCAGTAACGCCTCTTCACTGCTGCTCATGTACAGGAGAGGAATACTGCTGAAGTGAGGCATCTGGATATAAAACTAAAGTGATCCAAGTTTTCTAATGGCTTTTCGTTAAAACAAATGGAAAGAGATTTTTGAAATGAGTTCTTGGAGGAGAGAACTAAACAAATGGCTCTTCAGATGCAATTTAAATGTAGCGTCTGGAGGGACTAATGCGAGGAGACAAAAGCAGTGTCCAGGGGGAGCAGATGATCTGCTGAATGATTCATGCAGTTCTAGCCAGCGCACGGGGATAAAAGATGATCACCGACCAGATTTTATTAATGGGAGATGGGAAAGCTTCAAGTGGCATTTTGCTTTTCTACCTCCTCAATTTTACAGAACAACCGATGCTCTTGCTGAAAGCCCTGTCGGAAGCTCCCTGGGCAGGAGTGCCCTGCGGGATGGGCTCCTCCAGCTGCCAGAGCTCTTGCTGGGCCCTCGCAGGAAAACCTGCCTCAGTTGTCTTCAAGCAGCCACAGTTCTCAGGTGGTTCCTCCCTCAGCCTTGTGTCCAAACCCCAAGCCCTCAGTCTTCCCTCATGCATCCTGTGCTGGCCCCTGACCACCTCAGTGGTCCTCCGCTCTCCTGAGCCCGGGGTGTTGAGGTCTCTCTTACTGGGCAGGTGTTCTGCATGTCTCCTCCCGAGTGCCACGCAGCGGCTGGCGGTTCCTGCTCTTGACCCGCTGATTTTGTTTGTGCTGACACAGTGTAGTCTGCACTTGGCCATTGCCGCTGCCTGGCCCGCTGCTGACTTGACTTCCCCTTGCCCAGCTGAACGGCCAGGTTCTCTTCCACAGAGCGTGCTTCTCCAGTGAGCACAGGGCCAGTTCCCCCCCAGTACAGGACTAGGCATTTGCTGAACTTCACCACGTTCCTGTTGGCTCGATCCTCCGGCTTTTGATAATTAGTAGTCGATTCCTTGCAGAATAAATGTAAGGCAGGTTATTTCTCTTACCTTTCTTACTGAGTCATGCTCCAGCTTGCTTTTAAAAATGGTCCCCTGGTACCTTTGACCGTGTTTTTGTCTAAGTGTGAGTGCCTGCATGCCCAGGGTGGGGTTGGGTTCGGTTCCTGATGGCACTTGCCGCTGGAGGTGACATCTCCCCATCAAGCAAACGTACCACTTGGTTAAGGAGTGCTATAGAGGGTAAAGAAAGTCATAGTTCACAGACAGACTTCTTCTGCAGCACCCAGACCCCAGGGCTGAGACCGGGACTGGGGCAGGCAGCTCTCACACGGTCTGTCCTGACACGGGGTGGCATGGCTGAAACCTCACTAAGAAACGGTGTGTGGAAATGCTCTTCCTGCGCCGCTTGCGTGTCTGAGCCCGTGCCTGGAGAGGAGACCTGGGAGGCTGCATCGTTAGCCTGTGCATCTTAAAGAGATTCATCACCAAGTTGTTACAGAGGACATGCAGAAAACGGTGTGTCCTGTTGCGCCCCGGTGGGACCCGGGCAGGATTGATCGGTGTGTCTGAGAGAATAGGAGAGCAGGTCTAATGAGCTGGAATATGTCTCGTCGTACGAGTGGGCTGTGGAGCAGCCAGGGGAGCCGTGTGTTATGCAGCGCAGAGCTAATGAGTGAAAATTGGGCTGGCAGAAGCTGTGCTGTTCCTGCGGGGTCCGCAGTGAGAGGAGCACGCTGGCCTAATTGGGCCGGGCCGAGGCGAGTGATGGCTCCCGCTTCTGGCAGTGCCCTCGCGTGGTGCCTCCTGTAGGGGGGTGCCCAGATCGCATCACTGTAACTCATTTCTTGTTGCTTGTAGTCAATCTTGGCGATACGGGATGGTGCCTGATTGGACCAGCTCTAGCAATTCTGTTTGAAAAAACAAAAAAAAGTGTTGTCAGGAAACAGCAAAATTGCCAGATAGCATAAGGGCACAGTCGTGCTCGTTTTTATCATCCCTGACTGTGAGGATCCCTCAGTTTTGGTGCTTACGGGGACTGTCTGCTGAAGCGGTCTCTGCTCTCGGTGCTGGTGCCCCTATGCCCTGCTGTGGTGATGTGTTTATTACCGGTTGGTTGGGACGTGCCATGAGCACGCTGGCCTGAGAGCCGTCTGCTCTTGGCATCGAAGGGGTCTCCTCGTGTCAGTTGTCCTTAACGCCCAGCACATGTTTCCATCGCTGTGGTAGACTTGCTCCAAGAGCTGACGGACATAGATACTCTCCATGAGAGTGAGGAGGGAGCTGAAGTCCTCATAGACGCTCTGGTAAGTAGCAGACTCCCAGTTATCCCAGTGCCTGAGCAGTATCTGCTGCGTACAGCACCACGGTGAACCCTCTGCCGTGCCACGTGTTCCGCAGCCGCTGCTGTCCGCGTTGCCCACACCACCGTGAAGGTAGCCAGCTCAGGAGCCTGTGCTTTGGTTCCTGAAATGCCATGATGGGGACCACGACAGGTGTTTAGAGTGGAAGGGCAGAGTTTAGGGAGTAGGATCTTCTGGCACCTTCTTTACCGCTGCTCTTCTGGAGGGAACACGCACATAAAGCAAAATTTGAGTAGGCTGGGTGATTTATTTTGTGCAGGGAGGAAGAATGAAGTAATATCTGTGACTTGGACAGTGTCCTGTTGAAAATAGGAGCTTGAGGTGCATTTTTCTTCTTCTTGCAGAAAAGGCTGACCTCTGCTCAGCCGTGAAAAACTGCTGTTTGTGGCAGGGCTCAGATTGTTTCCTGAAGAGCAGCGGGGCTGTCGGGGTCGTTGAGTCTAACCTTCTGCGTGGGAGACAAGTAGTTTCTACCCAGTAACTCCAGTTTCAAACCCAGAACTGCACTGGAACCGGTGGTGTTATGGTGAGGGAACGTGTTCTTAAAAAGCAGTAAAAGCGCGGGGGGTTTTGGGTAGCAGAGCTGAGGCGGTTCAAGGCTGGAGGAGGGTCCAGTGGTAACCATCCTTTTTGGTGTAGATTAAACAACCCCAGAAAATCATCCACGTGCAGGAGAAGCCGCGTTGCTCGGTCTCACGTCTGCCTGCCTGGCTGACTGCCCAGTGCCTCTCGGCCTCCGTGCTGCTGGAGTTGCCCTTTTCGTGGTGCTTGTGCTGGAGGCCTCCAGCTCCTGGGCTGTGGGAGGAGGACGCTGAACCAAGCATAAGCGATGCCCGGCACAGCCTGAGATCTACACGTCTGTCCTGTCTTTGGCAGCTTCTGCTGGTGAATCGCTGTGTCTGCGCCTCGCTGGGTCTGGGTCTTGTTCTGTAGCTGTGCTGCTGAAATTGAGAGACACGCAATTGCGGGTTTTCCTTTATTCGCTTTGTTTGGCTGCTCTGTTTTCTCCTACAGTCCTTGCCCGGTCACTAGAACGTTGCCTTGCCAAGGTTAATGGCAGTGGCACGGAGCCGCCTTCCTCCAGCGGGCTCGGGGCTGTTCTTAATTACTCTGCTGTTGTGGAGAGATTGCTGGGAGGAGGGAACGCAGAGAGGAGCTGCTAGAGACGATGTTCTCCATAAAATGTGCAGAGAGACATTAAATCAAACAAGTTCTTTCTCTGTTTTCCTTGTCACCAGCGCTGATAATAGCCAAGTGTCGAGGTTTGTCCTCTTTGAAAGAAACAGGTCGGGCATGTCGGGAGAAGGGTTGAGGTACCTGCTGGCCAGATTATTTTTTTTTTTTTTTTTAAGGGGTTTGGGGTAATGTTGGGGGGTTCGTCCTCTTTGAAAGAAACAGGTCGGGCATGTCGGGAGAAGGGTTGAGGTACCTGCTGGCCAGATTATTTTTTTTTTTTTTTTTAAGGGAGTTGGTGTAATGTTGCGGGTGTCTGTGAAGGTGGTTGTGCTGCCTTCCACAACAGCCAGGGTTGTATTTCTCCCATGTGTCCACTGGGCCCCGAGCCAGTTAAGTGTTTGAACTGGAACTGTTACTGTACTGGACTCTTCCAGGCTCATGGCTGCAGTGGAGACTTAGCCAAAGCCAGGCTGGACTCTGGCCACTGGCAGCTTTCAAGGCTGTTCCTTGTGTTGGCTCTTTGAGTTGGAGGCTCCACCAGCAGAGGTGGGTTCCTGCTGGTGCCTCGCCTGGGTTTTGTTGGCTTGTTGAGGTCATCTCAGTCCATTCGTCTCACCGGGATTTAAGTGCGAGGCTGCAGCTGGTGGCCATTTGGCACTGGGGTTGGAATCCCCGTAGGGGAGCGTTGGTCCTCCACTCTGTGCTCCTGCTTGGGTGGATGAGGCTGGAGGAGGCGCTGCTCGCGGAGCCAGGGGCCTCGCACTGCAGCCTCTGGGGAATTAAGAGTCAATCAGGCTGCTCGGGAAATGAGCCTGTGACAAGGTGCGTGTTTTCCTCCAGATGTTTTTCTGTTTAATCTGAAACACAAAAGTCATTTAATTAATTAGGACAAACACAGTGGCAGATTTAGTTGGTGATTCCTTCGCTTCCTCTGAGATTTTAGAGCACGACAGTTTGTGTCTTGCCTGGCAGGATATTTCAGTAGGGCTTACTGGTTTTCATTATTTATTAACCGCTCCATTCTTTCTCCCTCATCTCCCTTTTTTCAGTCTACTTGCTTACCTTTTCCTCTTTCTCATGACCCCGGTGATTTAGGTGGAGGGCCAGGTGGTGGCCTTGTTGGTCCAGAATTTAGAGCGTCTGGATGAAAGTGTGAAGGAGGAAGCTGATGGTGTCCACAACACCCTGGGTAAGTGGCTGGTGCACGGCTCTCGCTGCTGTCCATATGCTGTGCAGCGGGGTGGGTTCTGCTGCCCCTTCCCTTCCTCCCATCCCCTGCACTGCCAGCACTGCGGTGGAGGACTTGGGGCAGCTCCCGAGGACTGGGGGAACGAGAGACTGAGCTGAGCGCAGGTGGGGACAGACGTCTGTTTTCTGTGTCTTTCCCGTCAGCAATCATCGAGAACATGGCAGAGTTCCGGCCAGAGATGTGCACAGAAGCAGCACAGCAGGGCCTGACGCAGTGGCTGCTCAAGAGGCTGAAGGTGAGTGTGATTCCTGGTGTCGGGTGGGAGATACCTCGACAAACCCTGGCAGGCCACCGCTCTGGACACTGGTGTGCTGCAGATGTGGTTGGCATGATAGTAAAGGCCCAAGGCTATTTATTACTGACTCCTCCTGGTTGTAGAGGTTGTCTTGGTCCAGAGAAGGACAACAAAGCTGGTGAAGAGTCTGGAGAACAAGTCTTACAAGCTGCAGCTGAGGCACCTGGGGTTGTTTAGCCTGCAGAAGAGGAGGCTGAGGGGAGACTTTATTGCTCTCTACAACTACCTGAAGGGAGGTTGTAGTGAGGTGGGGGTTGATCTCTTCTCCCATGTGACAAGTGACAGGACTAGAGGAAACAGCCTCAAGTTGTGCCAGGGGAGGTCCTGGTTGGATATTAGGAAAAATTTCTTCACTGAAAGGGTTGTGCAGCATTGACACAGGCTGCCCAGGGCGGTGGTGGAGTCTCCGCCCCTGGAGGGGTTTAAAAGTCATGTAAATGTGGCACTGAGGGACATGGTTGAGGGTCCCTGGCAGCGCAGGGGGAACGGTTGGACTCAATGATCTTAAAGGTTCTTCCAACCCGATGATTCTGTGATTTGTGAATACAGTGAGTTCAAAACTCGCATCAAACTGGGAGGTGTGTCCCTCTTGGCTTACTGTAAATAGCACGATCGAGGGGTTTGTCCGTACGTCTGAGAAGCTCTATGTGATGCGATGCAGGTAGAAGTGCTCCCGTTTTCACAGGGTTTGGCTGGAAGAGTATCTGTAACGTGGAGTCCAGACCAGTTAGTATGATCTTGAGACATCACTTAAAATACGGCAGTTTTGTGCACAAGAGCTTGTGTGTTAGAGAACAACACGTGATGTGTTTTCTGAAATACAGCTGTTGGTGGCACGAGCAGACCTTCAGAGTAGGAATGAGCCCTCGTGTAACATCATGGAAAACTTATGACAGGAAAGAGATTCCACGCTGGAAACCACTGCAGACTGCTCTCGGGGGTTTTGAGCCAGCTCGGCCAAACCTGTTTGTGCAGGGCAGCTTGGAGGGTCAGAGCTGAGTTTCTGCAGGAGCACACACACCCCCCGTCGCCCCTGAATCAGAGAGCGACTACTGGTTTGTCACTGAGGCACTCTGCAAAATTTCTGCTGTGGTTTGGTTGAAGTGTGGCTCATACGTTCGGTGATTTGATTAAAGTGCATCAGTGAAAGGCAGAGACCATGCCCTGACGGCTCTCGTGTTCCTCTTCCCCGACAGGCTAAGATGCCTTTCGATGCCAACAAGCTGTACTGCAGCGAGGTGCTGGCGATTCTGCTCCAGAATAACGATGGTGAGACCTGCCTCTGGTGTCGGTACTCTGCTAGGGGGGGGATCCAGGCTTCCTTCAGACCGCAGCGGCACTCTGCCACCTTCGGCCTCCCTCTGCTCGCGCTCTCCTTCCCATGTGCGCTCTCGCACACGCACCCCCCTCTCTTCCTCTGCAGCTTTTGCACTCTGTCAGGCCGTATTGATTTTGTTTGCTGATGTATCAGTGTTAGATGGCTGTAAAATCTGACAGTTAGCTTCATTTTTCTCTCTCTTTTCCCCCTTCCCCCCACCTCCGTCTAGACAACAGAGAATTGCTTGGGGAGCTGGATGGGATCGATGTGCTGCTTCAGCAGTTATCTGTGAGTAATTCGCAATCGCCCTCTCTGCTGTCAGGAGACTCGCAGGCGAGGTGGGAGGAGGTGGAGCAGGTTCTGGCGGTAGCGCTGTCCCAGTGATCCCAGGGTTCTGGAGCACAGCCGGGCGGTGGCACAGCCCCTGAGAAACCCCCACCTGAGGTACCACCTGCGGTGGGTGAGCTTCACCCTGTGTTAGAGACTGAGCTAAGAGGAGTTGAATTATTTTGTTATAACCGCGTGGCGAGGTGCAGGCAGAGCATTTTCAGCGTTCTCCACCCCAGCACTGGGCTGCGTTGTGCCCGCTGTTGTGCCGGCTGGGGGTAACGCGTTCGTGGTGCACTTCTGTTTCTTGAGGCAGCGCTGTCTGCAGCAGCCTCACGTGTGGCTGGTGCTGGAGTTGTCCGGTAACCAGCGTGTCCACGAACTCTGGATGTCCTGTTGCAGGCCTGTGTTGCCCTACATGAGGCTGCTGCACCAGGGCATGAGAAACTGCAGCAGAGTTACTGGAGAGAAAGTGTCAGTCTGTTCTGGGGTAATTTTGCTTTCTTTGTCATGCAGGTGTTTAAACGACACAACCCCAGCACGGCAGAAGAGCAGGAGATGATGGAGAACCTGTTTGACTCCCTTTGCTCCTGCCTGATGCTCAGTTCCAATCGCGATCGCTTCCTGAAGGGCGAGGGTCTGCAGCTGATGAATCTGATGCTCAGGTACCAGATACCTGTGCGTTTTTCCTGCCTGCTGTTGATGTACCAACACGTGTTCTGGCTGAATATTTGTGGGTTTCCATTTATAAAAGTTCTCTCTTACTGTATTTGTCTGCTCCCTCTTTTTCTCCAGTATATAAGTTGGACCTTCTGACATCTAGGCTCCACTCTTTGCCTTTAGCTTTGTTTCCTAAGAACTGGGGTTACCACAGCAGCTGCAGGAAGGTACCGGTGCAGGTAGGGGTGGCAGACACCCAGAGGAAAGGATGCTGCACGTCAGGCCGTAGATCCTCTCGGGTGTAAAAGACCCTACGAGAGCGACACAGAACCTTTGGATGTCTCTAGGGAAAACATTTTTCCTTTTGTTCCCCAGTTCAAGCTTCTCTGTGTTGTGTATCCTCTGAGCTGGTGAATTTTTTGAGTTCCCAGGGCGCTCTCTTCCCTTGCCCTTCCTCGCCTGGCCCTGGGTCCTGCCTGCTGTGCAGGACACCTCTGGGGTGTGGGACGGGGCATGGTGGGGCCGTCCGGCATCCGTGGCGTGCCAGCCTGGTGCGGTGCCTGGTTAGCAAAGGCCAGTGAGAAGTGATGTGTTCTGCGGCGTCTGACTGGGTAGGGAGCAGCAGTGGGGAATGGCACAAATAACCAGAGGAGGATTATTCAAATAGCAGCGCTGGGCTTTTTCGAGGCTGATGAAGGAAAAGCTCCAGAGCTCGGGAGGAGAGGGAAGCCTCCCTGTGCCGCGAGCGCTAAGCTGCTGAGCCAGCCTCGCGGAACTAATTACTGGAGCTCTTGTGCCATGGGGTGGGACTCCGTGTCAGGATTTTTAATAGCTTTTTTCCCCACCTTTGGACTCTTTACCACTCTCTGCACCGTGATCCCAGCTGGAAAATTACAAGGAGGAAAATCTCTCCCTGGATGCATTTCCCACCCCGCCCCCCAGCAGTTGTGGAGGGGTTCAGAGGGACAAAGCCCTGCCAGCAGCAGCTGCGTTGGGTGGGAGGAGTTTCCAAGAGCTTGGTCCTTTGACTCTTGGGAATCTGATTTATTGTACAGTATGAATGTGATTGGTGAAGTGACAGTGGAAAAAAAGGAACAATTCACGGAGTGTTTTCCAGAAGCTTCTATCACTGCTGCCCGTGATCATGGGCTATGTTGACAGATGATTATTTTATGGTTTTTAAACTCTTCTAATCCAGCTCAGATGAGTAGAAAAGTTGAAGTGGTTCTCACCCAGCTGTTTGAGCAAATAAATGTGAGTTGCTGGTTGACTGATAGATCCCTTCTGGCCCCGACCTGTCCCGCACAGCCAGTCTCGGCTGGAGAGAGCAGCACCTCGCGAAGCAGGGAGGGGAGACTTCTCCTTCTAACAGTGTGTTCAGGCTACACCTGGAAGTGTTAAGCTGGTACTTTGATTGTTGATTCACATTTTTCCTCTTTTGAAGAGCTGCCAACCACTTCTCTTAGCAGTTCACAGCATTCGTGGTGTTGACACCTCGCTTTGTCTCAATACTCCTAATGAATGAACCGTGGGGTTACGCCTGTAACCTAAACCAGGTGAAATCAGTGACCCCCAGCACTGGGAGCTTCGGCCTGGCTGCTGGGGCAGAGCCGCAGAGCTCTCCTGGAGCTTGTGTGTTTGGTAGGCATGGAGTTTCCTTACCGTGCTGGGCGGCTCTGGTGGGGCTGCGTTGCTGTTAGTGAAGGGTTAATGCTGATCCTCGGAGCCACAGGAACACAGTGCTGAGCTCTGCTGTCTCTCGGCATCTCTGGAAAACCAGCTTTCTGGGTTCCTTCCACGTTTGGGTGCTTTGTCGGCAGCGAGGGAGTGAAGGACGGTGGAGCCTCTGCAGGAGGAGATGAAGGAGAGAGCGCTGGTTGTGATGATGGAGTTGGGGAATGGGAGCGGGGAGCCAGCGGCTGCATTGGCAGGAGAGGCTTTGGGCGCCCTCAGCTGCTGCCGTGGGGGTACCTGCCTGTGCGGGTTGTGGTTGACTGTCGGTAGAAAGCTCAGCTGCACTTGGTGCTTTGGTGAGGAAAACAGGGCACGTTTCTGTTGCGTTCCAGCCACCTGACAAAGGGTCTGGGAATTGTCGCTGCCAGGTTCTGGGGTTTGCTTGCTTGTGGGTTTTTACCTATCTTAATATCCAGAAGATACGAAATGGCTCTTAGTTCTGTTACCCTCTGGTGTCACTGGAGCCTCTGCAGGAGGAGATGAAGGAGAGAGCGCTGGTTGTGATGATGGAGTTGGGGAATGGGAGCGGGGAGCCAGCGGCTGCATTGGCAGGAGAGGCTTTGGGCGCCCTCAGCTGCTGCCGTGGGGGTACCTGCCTGTGCGGGTTGTGGTTGACTGTCGGTAGAAAGCTCAGCTGCACTTGGTGCTTTGGTGAGGAAAACAGGGCACGTTTCTGTTGCGTTCCAGCCACCTGACAAAGGGTCTGGGAATTGTCGCTGCCAGGTTCTGGGGTTTGCTTGCTTGTGGGTTTTTACCTATCTTAATATCCAGAAGATACGAAATGGCTCTTAGTTCTGTTACCCTCTGGTGTCACTGGAGTTCTTGTGGCATGTGCTTCGTTGCTCCTCGGGATGCTCCGTGTCTGGGCAGCACTGTGGGCTGGTGTGGCAGCTGGGGTGCGGACTGGGATAGCTGGGATCTGGAGGGCTGCACGGCATCGTGGCACTGCTGGGCCTTCTAGATACCCTCGTGATGAACAACAGAGTAGAAATGCCGCTCGGTTGTGATTGACCACTCGCCCACAAACAAGGCAGAATATTTTTCTCTCCTGTCGGTGTCCTCTGAAGACGGCGGGGAGAGATCTGTTATGTTTTGTTTTTTCTTTGAAGGAGGTTAATCATTGTGCCATGGGCTGTGCAGATGAAAGGACGAGTAAGCAAAGGGGAAGGTTTATTGACATGATGAGAGATAGATAAGCTGTGTGAGAATGAAGATATCAGGCCTGAATCTCCATTACTGTCTTGGGGAACGGAGTGTTCTGTATCTCCTACTGCCCAATACATCTGGCCGAGCCGTCCTGTTAATAACGGCCCTGCGCCAGACCTGCAGAGCAGCTCGGCCTCTTTCAGCTGAGCCTTCAGTGTGCTCCAGAGAGCCCTGCGGACCTAATGCAGGCAGGGCTGTTTCTGTGGTGCTGGGCCTGCAAGTGTGTGGCCAGCAGCAAGAGCTGCTGTAGGGTTGTGGGAACTTCTGCTGCTTTCTGGGGAGGCAGCGGTGGCACCTCCCCGTAAGGCAAGCACGGTGCGGCTGGTGTGTGTCACACGTGGCCACAGCAAGCCGTGTCCTGGCCTTGGTGTCCTGGTCCTGGAGTTGTGGGTGGCCACTGGGATGGAACTTCACTGGGCAGGGGTGTGGGAGGGGAGCAGGGGGCTTGGGAGGAGACCAGAGCGAGAAGGACGGAGCCTGTGACAGCAGAAAGGGAGTAGGGAGTTTTGAAGTAGGATGGGTGCATGGATGCACACGGACGCGCACACACACACACTGATTTGATTTGATTTGATCTGTGGCAGTGGA
>NW_010418593.1:0-1291 GCF_000710305.1 Buceros rhinoceros silvestris | reverse complement strand
TGATTTGATCGGTGGCAGGGGAGGCTCGCGGCTTTATCGAGCGTCTTTATCAACACTAAGATGGTTTCTCAAGGTGGTAGCCACCAGCAGGAAGTTTATAAGTGTCAGAGGGAGTTAAAGTCCCCAGCCTAGGGGTCGGGCAGCTCTGTTCAGCACACAGTCCCCAGTCCTGCCTTGGTGACCCCCGAGCAGTTCACCGTACAGAGCCGAGAGAGAGAAGCCCAGGCTGGTCAGGCCAGTTCCCTGTGCGCGCTGATGGGAAGCTTATTGCCTCTGCTGTGAAATTGTGAGGGGCTTTGGAGGAGAGGCAGCCCCTCGGTTCTCAGGGGATGTGTCAGGAAGGCTCTCTGAGGCACAGGAACAGTGCTGGGTGGCTTTCCCCATCGTGAACACAGGTGTGTGCGTGTGCGCACAGGGAGCGCGTGGGGACACGCATCCCTTGGGCAACGCAGCGTTTCTGGGGCCTTTCTGACCCTCGGAAAGGCATTTGCTCCTTACGGCAAAACCAAGGTGAAAAAGGACTACTCTGCACAGCTCCCCACAGCTTGACTGCAGCTATTCCAGAGTGTATTTTTTTATGATTAGTAAAAGCCTGTAATGTTTTCTTGTCCTGCTGCTCCTAAAGACGCCATGGAAACGTGGACAGTCTCTTGACTAAATCTTCCGGCTAATTAAACAGAACCATTTTATGCAGCACTTTCCCAGGAAATCCAGTATGCTGTTTTGCTGGTGTTCTGGAAAGCCCAAATATGGACAACGTCAGTTCTTTTTGGAATAATAAATGTTCTCTTGGGGGCAAAGGTATTAGAAGGAGGAGAACAGTGGTTAGCAGATGAAGTTGTAATTCTGAGCTCCCCAGGAAGACTGAGGTCACTCCCTGGTTGGCGATGCTCACGTATGCTTGTCTTTGAATTAGTGTTTGGCTACGAGTTCCCTCAATAAGCAGAGATGAGACTAAGATAAACTGCTTGCCCTCCGGCAGAATAAATATTTCAAATAAAATCAACCCGAGACAGTCCAGTCAAGCAGCTATTGATCTCTAAAAGCCTGAACTTAAACCCAATGCATATTCCAGAGATCCGCTCTGTGCAACCTTCCTAAATGCTGATCAATATGCAATTACTTCCCCTGAAAACATTTCTGAGTGTCTGGCCTGAGCAGTGCTTTATTCCCGGGCCCTGCAGTGGGGAGGTGCTGAGCCCCCTCCTGCACCGCCTTGGCCGGGGGCAGAGCTCGCTGCTGCGCCCGGCCCCAGCTGCCTGTGGGAAGCACCGGCGGCCGTGCTGGCCAC
>NW_010418592.1:1368-2369 GCF_000710305.1 Buceros rhinoceros silvestris | reverse complement strand
CGCCCCTCCCAGCTCCGCATGCCGGTGCCCTGGGGCTGAACCTCCTCCCCTGCGGCGGCAGCAAGCTCACAGCACCTCTCTGCTGGTGGCCCAGGTCTCCACAGCACAGGCAGCAGCACAGGCCCTGCTCGCGGAAGCTCGTGCTTGCGTTGATCTGCTGGTGGCTGTCACAAAGCTCATCCCTGCAGGAGACCCAAGCTGCTGAGCTGGGGACCCGGCCCCTCACGGCACAGCCCCTGCCAACAGGACCACACCTTGACACCCAGCCTGTGGTCAAATACCGGGTGGAAAAGCAGCGCCAGGACAGACTGACCAGTCCTTGCAGCCCCCGCCACCCCAAGCCAGCTCGGAGTCCGGTGTCACCGCGGGGATCTGTCCATCGCTCTGCCCTGCGGCTCTGGGCAGCAGTCTGACATTACCGCCCAGATCGATTCCTGGCCCGTTTGTGCTTTGCCAGCGCGGTTGTTCTGGTGCCGCTCCCCCCCAGCCCCGTGCTGCCAGGGCTCTATCCCAGCTCTGTGTCCGCGCTGGACAACATGTCCCCAGCTCTGCCACCAGCTGTCCTTGGCACTGGCTCCCCTCTGAGTCCATTTCTGCGGCCATGCTGCTCCAGACGAGCTCACGCTGGGGCTGATGCGGAATGATTTCCCGCAGCTCATCTCCCGCTGCGCCCTGCGCCAGGGCCGTGTCCTGCTGGGGATCAGCGCGCCAGGTCCTCATCCTTCCATGACATGACAAAGGCCACGCACACGGTCCTGCCCTTGGAGGCATTCAGCTTCTCCCTATTTCTGTTGCTCTCATAAGGTCTTAACAAGTTTCTCCCTGGCCCCGGGTAGGAATTTGCTTCCTTCCCTCCAGCAGTGACCGAGAAAACGTTGCTGGAACACGGGTGTTAGCAGGACTCGGGATGGCTGCGGGAAGCTGCGGGTGCTCTCAGGTGTCACCTGCCCTGCCAGCAGCCACGGGCCGGACAAACAGCCTGGCTGCAACAAGCCTGGGGC
>NW_010418592.1:908-1193 GCF_000710305.1 Buceros rhinoceros silvestris | reverse complement strand
GATGGCTGCGCTGCCGGTAACGTCCGGGTCGTGCTTCCTGGAGGGACCAGAGCACATCCCTGTCCTCTCGGGACACCCCTGGGCTCCAGAGGAGCGATTCTGGGGAAATCCTGCAGTAGGATGGGCTTAGGCACCATGCTGTAACCTAGCAACAGTCTTAACCATGGCATAATGTAATTAATCCAGCGTTGGCTCCGTCTGATGCTGAGAGATACTGGGGCGAGTGGTCTGAGCCTGTTTAACTTTGCCTCCGAAACAAGCCAGCAGGACCTCGGGCATGCGCCA
>NW_010418592.1:568-793 GCF_000710305.1 Buceros rhinoceros silvestris | reverse complement strand
GTTCCCTCCGAACCCAGCCAGCAGCACCTCGGGCATGGCCCACGGGTTCCTGGCCCCAGCGCGGCTCACGGTGAGTGTCCAGCCTTCCTCTGCCAAGCACTCGGCAGGGAGGGGGTGAGTGAAGGGAGATGATCCCCTGGCACCTCCCGATCTGGGTGGGCTGGGGCACACCTTGCCCAGGCGAGCTGTGGCGCAGCTGGCTCCAGCTGCGGGTTCGGCGCGGGG
>NW_010418592.1:0-390 GCF_000710305.1 Buceros rhinoceros silvestris | reverse complement strand
GAGGTGCTGGTAGCCACGGGCGCTCTGCTCGGAGCTGGGCGCGGGACGGCTCCGGGCTACCTCCGTTTGTGTCAGGCTCTGCCTTCGGGTGGGAGCGAGGAGGGGAAGCAGTGGGGTGGGTTTCCCTCACCACAGAGGTGAGATGAGGGGAGGAGACGGGGGGTGATGCATCTCCCGAGAGGTGCCAGTGTGCCCCTTCCTGCTCCTGGACAGCGTGTCGGCATCGGGGAGCGCTGCCTGCGCCCGAGGTCTGGCCGGGGTGGCAGCTGCGGGCGAGACCGTGCCGGCGTCTGCAGCACGGCAGGGAAGGAGCCAGCAGACCGGGGAAAGAGCAGCCTTTTCCCCAGAGCTGGCAGGAGAAACACCCCTTCTTGTGCCATTGGGAGGCTG
>NW_010418591.1:0-912 GCF_000710305.1 Buceros rhinoceros silvestris | reverse complement strand
GGAAGGAAAGGAGATCGCACACGTATAAAAGGCACCACCAAACATCTCTCTCCAGTATCTTTCATTACATACTGGGAGGGAGTGAAGGGGGTGTGTGTATTTGGAAGAAGGGTCCTTAAAGGGCCCAGAATAAACAGATGTGAGATAAGCAGGTATCCAAGCCGAGAATATCCTCAGTCCTGTGACCTTACAGCTTAGTGGGACACAAAAATACGAACTTCGGTGCTTATAATTCTCTTCATAATCACCTGGACAGAAGAGAGTTGATAGAAAACCTTTAAAGCCTTCCCACCTTGGATCCATTTTTAATAGAAGCTGAAAAATGGTCAGTCCCTGTATAGGATGTTAAGCTCAGGTACTGAAGATCTAAAGAAGTCCTCTTCGGCTCATATTCTCAAGTGAAGGAGACAGACTAGAAAAGCAACACTAAATAACCCTTACTGAGAGAGGTTAACTCCACAAGCACTCATTTCACATATTCCTCTGTGTGGGAGAGTCACCAAAACGACGGAGAAGCAATTTCTTTTTTTTTTTTCTAGTAAACTATCTGGGAAAGAATTAAGATAACTCATCAGCTATTCCCTCTTGAAACTCCTGCACCTTCTCTACAGAATGGGGGAGTGCTGGCCCTAGCAAAACACAAATGAGATCAGTTAGGAAGGAAATTACAGCCCATTCCTCTGCTTGGCCTCCGTGGTTCTCCCTCTCTCCAAGGAAAGGGTTTGGAGCAAGTCCTGTCCTTCAGAAGCTCGCATTCTCCAGGGCCCGGTGCATAGGAAAGAGCTAATAAGGCCCCCTCTGGAGAGCAGATACACCGAACAGCCTCTCCCAAGCTCTCCATCGCCACGTCCTCGATCTTACGCGCCCCCTCCCACGAGAACGACCTATGCTGAAACACAGCTCCTCCGCCTG
>NW_010418590.1:0-1110 GCF_000710305.1 Buceros rhinoceros silvestris | reverse complement strand
AAGGGATAGACAGGAGCCCCGGGGGACCGGGGCGTGCGGCCCCGGGGGTGAGCATCGGCCGGACCCGGCTGCCACCACGGGTTTTCCAACACAGACGGTCTCTGCCGCCTTCTTCTTCTGCTTCTTCGCTTGGGGTTGGGTTGAGAAGAAAGAAAAAGCAGCGCCTCTGCCCACCCCTCAAAAAACCAAAACAAAAAACAACCAACCAACAAAAAACCCGACTGCGAGTTCGGGTTAAGGGTTTGACAAATGAGGGTTTGATGCTTCTTTAAAAAAAAAAAAATTAAATTACTAATTCCGTTTTGTAATTGGCGTTCAGCGGTGCCACCATCCCTGTCGGGAGGTGCCGGAGAGGACGGGAAAGGACCCCTACCCCAAAGCCGGCGCTTCCCGCAGCCCTTGCGCGCTGAACCGTGGGGAGGAGCGGGGTCCCAGTCCCAGTCCCGTCCGTCCCGTCTCACTTCGAGCCTCTTCTTCCAATAGGCAAAACACCCAGCGGAAAAAAAAGCTCTCAGAGGGATTTTTTTTTTTTAGTTATTAATATTTTTTTTGCCTGCATAAAGACTGCAGGATCAGACCCTATGCAGAGAGAATAAGGCACTTTGAAAAGAGACAGCCATGCTCATTCTGTTATTTATTCTACTTTTTTTTTTTTGCTGTTGCTAATAATGGAGACACGAGTAGTCTCAGTTGATCAGTAAAAAAAAGCTCTCAGAGGGATTTTTTTTTTTTAGTTATTAATATTTTTTTTGCCTGCATAAAGACTGCAGGATCAGACCCTATGCAGAGAGAATAAGGCACTTTGAAAAGAGACAGCCATGCTCATTCTGTTATTTATTCTACTTTTTTTTTTTTGCTGTTGCTAATAATGGAGACACGAGTAGTCTCAGTTGATCAGTATTAAATCGGTGAATCTCTGTTGGCAATATTTGCCATATAGATTTTTTTTTTTTTTAGTTAACCTTTGTAAATTTTTAAACCGATCATGGACTCTGTGTAAAGACAATTCTCCATATGTTTTTATAGAAATATATATATAATGAAGGATTATTCCCCCCCTTCCCCCTCTCTATTTTTTTTTTAACCCTTACTTTGTACAGTTCGGTGACA
>NW_010418589.1:58911-59262 GCF_000710305.1 Buceros rhinoceros silvestris | reverse complement strand
CCAATTACTCGGTTCAGCTGCGCTGGTTATGGGCCAATTATTTTTTTCCTCGAACCAAGCTTTGCGATGATTGTCATTATTCACAACAATATTCAAAGAGAAAAAGGCAGCAAACTTACAAAGGAGAAAAAATAGAAGAAAACCCCCACACTATTGCGACCACAGCACCTGCAGGGAGCACCTCATCCCGGAGCAGCTGGGGACACAAGCGTTCTCCTCCGACTCTTCCTACAGGGCATCTGGTGAAAGAGTTGCACCGAGCGACAGAAGCATCTGGTCTGCAGACCCGGCTGTCCTGTTTTCTCAGCTTGGCAGGGGCTGGAACAAACAGGGAAACGCTCCTGCAGCACT
>NW_010418589.1:58305-58793 GCF_000710305.1 Buceros rhinoceros silvestris | reverse complement strand
GGCAGGGACTGGAACAAACAGGGAACCGCTCCTGAAGCACTCCAGCTCACAGTCACACTGGCACAACATGGTTATCTTGACAATAAAATGTTTTCCCAAAAATCAGAATAATTCGCACATCTCCCTCCACCATCTAGACAAGGCAAAAATGCTACAGAAATCAGGACAGCCTCCCAGCAGAGATCTA
The DNA here is from genome assembly GCF_000710305.1 of Buceros rhinoceros silvestris. Classification (NCBI taxonomy): domain Eukaryota; kingdom Metazoa; phylum Chordata; class Aves; order Bucerotiformes; family Bucerotidae; genus Buceros; species Buceros rhinoceros. Next base: position 58,606 of record NW_010418589.1, on the reverse strand, counting down.
AAAAAAAAAATACAAGGGCACCATCTCAGTAGAATAAGTTTAACAATTTAAGAGAATTCTGTAATATGTTTTCTGATTTTTTTTGCAAAACCCAAGAGAAGAAAAACTGTTGTTGTTGACAGTGGCCCATTAAAAGCAGCAGCAGGTACTTTTGCCAGGAGCCCAAGACTGCACAATATGGTTTCACCCATATCACACCCTACAACTGCACACTGATAACCCTGTCTGCAATTAGCCTGCACTCAGCACCAAGCCACAGCAGCGGCTCCATCACCTGGTGACATCCCCCGCCCAGCTGAGA
>NW_010418589.1:42029-57976 GCF_000710305.1 Buceros rhinoceros silvestris | reverse complement strand
CTGGAACAGCCCAACTGACCCCAAACACCAACACCCAGCGCACACAGTTACACTCACCCCAGCACAGGGGGCACAGCCACGGGAAAGCAGCGCTCAGGAACAGGAGGAAGAGCAGAGGGAGCCCCAGCAAGAAACCTTCCTCTTCTCAAAGTTCCCTTTTTATGCTGGGTGTGAGGATTATGGGATGGGACCCACCTGTAGCCAACTGGGCCCAGCTGCCCTGGCTGCCTGCACTCTGCTAACGGGCTGCAGGTGACAGCAGGGCTGCCAGTCTGTCCCAGCACAAGCAGGACACCCCTAGCGATACTTCCTAACCCACACAGCTGCGTTTCTGCTGTGCAGTTTTGTACCCTCACAGTTCCACTGTTCACACAACTGAAGTTGTACCTGCCCACGGCACAGCTCAGATGGATGAGTTACGCACTGCGTGACCAGCCACGGGTGTGAGAAAAACACACTCGATTACATCCAGGAGCTCAGGAAGTCGGGGAGCTCTGGCTGCAGCAGTCGTGGTGGATGGCGTGAAAGCAGACCACAACGCACGAGCGACTGCTCGTAGCAGTGAGACGTGAGTAGTTACGAGCACTGTCTGAGGGCAAAGCTCTTTCGGCAGGTAAAACACAGAGGCTTTAGCTCTCGGTGCCAACAAGCGCTACTTACCGTTTCACAGTGCTGCAGCAAGAATGAAAGATCCTCTCAGTGATCCCAAACGGGGCCAGCCAAGGAGTGGTGACACCCGCAGGTGGAGCTCAGCCCACAGCGAGGGGATGGGGGTGAGCTGGACTAAGCAGGAGCTGTGCAGAAGCTGCACCACAAAAGCCAGTCCGGGAGGACAACTGCAGCTTCAGCAGCGATCACCCACACGATGGCAGCAAAGAAGAACCAGAAGTCAGAGGCTGCCCAGCTGCCCAGTTTTATTCAGGTTGTAGAAGCTAAATTGTTTTTGAGACATTCCCTCCCCTCACTCCACTTGCCAAATATGACTGAAACCTGCCGACAGATTCAAAAGGAATTAGGGGAAAACAGGCAGAGGCAGCGACACTACCATCACCACCTTTCCTTTGGAAACCAAACCCCACACTATTTACTATATCAGCTCCCCGCAGTCAGATCGGTGCTTGCTGTGCTTCTGTTATTGGCAATGTTTTAAACAATGTTTGGAGGGTTATGTTTGGTTTCTACAAATCAGATTGATTTCACCCCTTCCAGCCGCAGGGCAGCTGTTTACGAGCACTTTTCCCATCTGTTAAATAGGGACACAGGTCCTTACCTGCCTCAGATGTGGTGTGTGTGCAAACACAAACAGTGGTCCAAAGACCTTTAAAGCTCTGCTCCATGTAAAAAATAATCAATATAAATATTGCTGTAAGATTAGCACATACACACTTTATTCTTCTTGAACGGCTGCAACCTTTCAAAAACAGAAGGACAACAGAGGCCTAATCCTCAGGTATGTTTCAGTGTGATACAGAGGAAATCATTCCTTTAGCAAATCCTTTGCTGTTAGCTTTCTGCTGCAGTTTCACTCAATTTTTAGTAAACGAATGTATTTTATTGGGCAGTTCCATAGCTTTTAGGAAGGGTATCTGACCACGGCCCACACAAGCACTGTGGACTCTCTCACAAATATTCACCAGAGGATGATTTTTGTGCACAGAACCAGCCTTGCATGTTCCCCCACGTCCAGGCAGCGCTATGAGAGGCCACCATCAGCTTCCCCACTTCTTCCTTCCCCCCATCCCAGTCCTGCAGCCCCGGCAGAGCAGAGGCAATGCGCCCAGCAGAGCCGAAGGATGGACAGCAGCAGCCTTAATCCCACCGCTCTGCCCACACGGGGTTGCACAGTGTTAAAGTGTTAAATCAATTTATCTGTCAGATGGGTAAAAATAAACCTGCAACGTGTTTCCCAAGTCAGCAGTCAAGCCATGATCGGCTGCCAAATTGCCCTGAATAAGCAAACCGAGGAGCGCTGGCTTCTTAATTATAAAAGATTCTTATCAGCTTACCCGAACGCGTTTTGGACCTCTCCCTTAATGGAATTTAATTCTTTAATTATGAGGAATGAAGAGCCAGTACTTTCAGTAAAGGCAGAGAGGCTTGCTGATCCCGTGGAGGGTTGTCTTATGGGTGCAGCCGAGGTGCGCCGTGACTGCGGGGAAGTTTTACACTTCCAGCCAGCGCTGCCTCTTCCAGCAGGCATTCACGCTGCAAGACCCCCTCTAGCTTACCCACGTCTCTTTTCATACACAAAGCTACAAACTACCCACAAGGAGATAAAGCGTGAAATTAAACAATAATCACCGCTTCATGTCAGTTGTGTATGGTTTACATACAAATGTAAGAATTCAAACGAGAAGTCAGAAAAAAACGCAACATTTAATTATAAAAGAGCTTCTTTAAATTAAAAAAAGATAATGGCACTAAACCAGAAACAAAGTTATTGAAGAGATCATAGCCACAGGGCGCTGGTAATTTTATACTGCAACTGTACAGCTCTTCCTATCATCTGCACTTTGCTCCTGATCAAAATGACATCTAGAGTTCCAGTAACAAGTCATCTTTTACACAACTATGATGTATTATGAACACACACCAATTTTGTATTACAAGACAGCCCCCCCTTATACTTATTAAATTAGATTCATAAATATTTACCTAAGCCTTGTACTGGTTTTCTGCTCTACTCCTGACAGGTAAAGCACAGGGAGTGTGGTTTGTTCTGTTGACAGAAGTGATTGGTCTCACCGAGTTCACCCGAAGCGGCACAGAGCTATGTCACACCAGGGTACCCGGCGAGACGGAGCATCGAGGGCAGTACAGCCACATGAGAACAGTTTCCTGGTCTACTCATCACGCTTTGGAGAATCCTTCAGTGCTTCCTTTGCATATGAAGACAGGCTACGACTTCAAAAAACCCAATAAATACTTATGTCCTCAAAATTGTTCGTATGCTGTGGATAACTAATCAGGAGACGTCTGATTTTTCTGTGACCTTTCAGAGCTCGCTTTCACTGCTTATATACAAAAGGGAGAGTTCCAGTGGTTACTTCGGGAATGATGCAGTCAGGGCCTGTATCCAAAGCTCAGCAGAAAGGCCCTTTATTCCTTTAATCGGCTTTGATCACACTAAAAAAAAAAAAAGTAATTCAGTCCTTGATTGTATGTAGAATATTCCCAGTGAGGTCAGGACAATTCTGTGTGTGCACTGAAAGAAAACAGCTCATTCCAGGGTTACAACTTCACAGTGGGTATTTCAGGTGGCCAGCAGGCAGGGACGAGCACTTGAGCACAGCTGAGCTAGTTTACGAACAAACTGTGAAGTGGTACACAAGGTGGTGAGCTGGGAGCGTGGCTGTGGGACTGGAGCTACAGTCCACAAGCCACATCAGTCTCTGTAGTTATTTACGAGTGAATTCCACGGGGACCTTTCAGTCCTCCCCTGCAAAGAGGAGGATTTGCAATAGTTCACTGCTGGACTCTTCATTTTTGAAGTGGTTCAGACAGCTTCTGTAAGTGTTAAGGGAAATCAGAACTTGATTTTTAGCCTCGAGCAGGATAGACACGACATAAAGCCGATGGTAAATAATATCCAAAACCCCTCTATGAACTCCACAGGAGACCATGACAGTGATTTTAAGAGAAAAGTTTGGTGGTTTGCTAGCTATGAAACTTAGACTGCAGTTTCCCTCCACAGTTACTTGATTCTTCCTGGAAGTTTTCATTTTGCTAGTAATCGGCAGCGCTCAGGAGATGACAGACTGCCATCTCTCAGATGTCCAGACACCCTGAAACCAGGGTGCAGCTGCACGGCTGCGTATCCCTGCTGAAAAACCTACAGGTCTTTCCAGTGCACCGCAGCATTCCAGAGAGGACACTGCCAAGAGCGGTGAGCTTGAAGAATCACTCACCTTGTCACACCGTCCTTTCTTTTTTCTTTTTTTTTCCTTTTTTTTTTGTTTTTTTAAAATAATCTCAAGAATATAATCAACTGGAATAAGAATAAAAAATATTTAAAAGATCTAGCAAAGAAGCTGCATAGAAAGCATTTTCACAGTTGTTTTTCAACAGTTTTCATCAAACTATACCTAGAAAGTGAACAAAATTAGGACTTCCATGGATGAAATACATTGCATCGCGGTTTTTTCCCGTGAATCTCAAGTGACTTGGGAAATCCCTGTGCCTGGCTTTAGGCATCTTTAACACTGTACCTTTCGGAAGTGCTGGTCAGGATTTGGTTCTCCAGTGTACTAGCATTGCAAAGACCTCTATGAACACACAATTTTACACAAACAGATTGTAGATCCCTCATACAAAGAGGTTAAACATCTGCTTGAAAAATATAAAATATATCCTTCCGAAACAAGACCTACCAGATGGGAGGTAGATTAGTGCCATTAACATCTTTAAGGTACTTATCCTCACTTCAAACAGGGGTGGGAAAACTGTGCTACCTCCAAAATTCTGCTGTGAGTAAAACTGAAAGTTGACTGTAATCACTTTTTTTTTCTTTAACTGGATGCCGTTCCATTAGTGTATTTCTAAGTCACCGGACGTTGAAAGCACACACTATCCCTTTGAAACATTCAGCCTTACAAAGTAAGTCCACAGGTTACTCTTCTGCTGTTAGTTGCGAGCTCAGCTCTGCTTAGATTTTATAACCCACTCGGCATTTGGGTTGAGCTGGTACAGGTCCTTCATGTAGGTATCACCATCAAGGCAGCGTTCTCCTAGAAACAGAACAGATGTGGTTACGTCAGTACCAAAAAAAGAAAGGAAACAATTCTCAAAGTTCCTCGCACGGTTTTATTCCATTTAGGTTTTCAAGCCCTTCCCTGTGGTATTGAGCAAAGGACAATGCAGCTAAAAACTAGAAATGCTCTTACCCTTCCCATCTGCCTTGGGCAGGAAGGGGGACAGAAGAAGGAAGGAGAGCCGGGGCTCTGCCACCTCTGTGGCATGTTCCAGGTCAGATTCTTCACACGGACCATGTGCATGGTTGAGGTTTAGAAAAAAAGGGGCAATGCCCTGGTTAAATCCAAACACTACGTTCCCGTTTGCATTTCAGGTTATTTTCCCATTCTTAAATGGAAAGTTGGAGCAAGGTTTGTCCTCGCTAAGCAGGTGTCACTCCCTACCCCGCTCCCCTCGGTGAGCAGTGCTGCACGGCACTTGTAATAGTCACTGTCCTAGGAGGAAGAAGTATGTATCAATCACGTAATTGCTTTCAAACAGCGATTAGGTAAAAAGGGAAAATGCTAAAAGCAGCAATTTACATTCAGGATTTAAACCTGCAGAGTGCAAAAGTACTGAGTATTCATGGAATTTTGTAACTTCAGATGAAGTTTAACAGGTCATGGTTAGTCAGAAAAACAGTAAATGAAGCCAAATCCAATACTGGTTTTGAGGTTTTGGTTTTTGCTTTTTTCTGTTTTTTATTTTTTGTGAGTAGAGACTGATTCCCCATGCAAAAATGATTTTGCAATCGTTGAAGAAAATTTCAGAACTGTGTTCAAAACGATTCTTTGGCATTAGCCCTCCTAATCTGCTATTGGCTTTAGTCTAGAGGGTCTGGAAGACACAGAGCAGGAAAGACTAACCACTGGAAAATTTTACTACAAGGTCATCTTTCTGGTTGAGTGGTTTTTTTCCCTAAAGGAACCTGCCAGCAACACTCAGATGCAGAGGATAAAGGACTGTTAAGTTCATTTATTACGCCTTGATACAAAGAGATGAATATGATGAACTTTAGGTGCGTTCCTAACCACCCTTCCGTGCTTCTTCACTCTACAGACGTATCAGGAACATCTGTTTCAGCTGCTGTCTTCCTCGGGGAGATATAAGATACTACTAAAAGGATGATCACACCAATGTCTCTGCTTCCTGCTCCCCAAGTTCAGTGTTGCCTTAGCGCCAGGGAGAACTAGGGACATGAATAAAAATACAAGCACGGTCAACCCCACGGAGAACGGGCCGAGGAATCCTATTCTAGCCCCAGAAGTTGTTCCGAAGCCGTGCTTACCAATATTGCCTCCTATTTCATACAGAAAGACCTCTTCTTTCTTGAGCGCTGGGACATTTCCACTGGCAGGAACAAAACACAATGAGTAACGCAAGAAGTTGCGAAAGAGCTTGTACGTCGGCCACGTAGACGTGTCCGGGAGGAATTGTACTAATTAAGATCAGCAGTGTAGCTGTCATAAACTCTTTGTGTTTATATTCATTTACAGGGAGTGGACAAGGATACCTTTGCATGCCAGTGCAAACAAATAGTCCTACAAGTGAGCAGTACACTATAGAAAAGGTAAAATAAGTCAAAGTGAAGAAACCATGGGGTTTGGAAAAGAAATCTATTGTTACTAGCAACAGCCTGATATTTACCCTCTGATTTTTTTTTCACTGCCACTGCAAAAACAAGTATTCCCCTCAAACACTTCATATTTCTGAAAAAAGCCTTAAGGTTGGGTGGGAGAAACCACATTCATGCTGTTTTTAATTATGCTGCAACTAAAAGAAGTGAAAAACAGACAGTGGAAGGAAGTCCCAGTATTATAATGGGATTCTATTTTTCTCACTGCTTAATTGTAATAATATATGCTAAGGCACAGCCAGGAAATAACTTTGTCAGAAATGCGAATCTCTAAAAACAGCATTTAGGAAAAAACAGCTTCTTAATCTCAACTAGTGTCCCATGGTATTGCTCTAGCGTGAATGGTTACACCCCGTGCACGTGAGTGTGTGTGTGTGTTCGTTCAATATTTTTTTTTTGCCAAGTCTATTCTGGTTTCTTACTTTGCTCGTCTGTATAAAAATTAGATGTAAAAGCTTGATTAAAACTTCTCCCTTTCTAAACGCATTGAGATGACTCAAACGTCGCTTCCCATTGCAGGTGCACGACAATCTGCATGTTTATATCCTGGGACTATACTGTTGCTACATACAAACACATTTTTTTTTACAAAATACTTTCTTTCTTTTCTCCTCATTCCTTTGTTTCCTAGACCTACCTTCCTGAAGCTCCCTTCTGTCTTGTCCCCAGCAAGTTACAGACCTATCCCTGACCCATCAGATTAAGGAGCAGTTAGGTTTTTACTAAGAGCACTCATGTATTCCTGAGCTTTAATGACATTACGTTAATTCCTGAAGCACGGACTTTAATGCCTAAATTCGGACGAAAAGTTCAGGAACTTTCCTAGACTTAACGTATTTTAAAATCTTTTTCTTGATACACTATATATAAAAAGCCACTTCTTCCAGAATGATAACAAACCAAAAATGAGTTCTTACCTTCTCTGGCTGAGAAACCTGGCTACTATATCCCCGGCTTTCAGCTCTTCCGTCAGCTGTATCGCCATGGAAACCCTGGACAGATGAGGCGCCTGCACCCGTATCACTCCCTGAGGAACATCAGCCTGCAAAGCAGTAACGGTGTTGGAAGGAAGCTGCTAGCAGCTGCTTTGGTGAGCTTCTCCAAACGCAGTGTGGAGCGAGTAAGGGAGCACGGCACTCTTGGACTTAACTACTCAGTTAGTACAGCATGCTGTGCTGAACTATTGACTACCTACAGCACTCGGGGCTTAACTGCTGTCTACTACACTCCACTGCGGAAGTGTGGTAAGTAACTACACAGTAACTCAGTAAACGACATCAGACCTTCCCATCTCTTTAAGGCAGCAGCAGGGGGACCTCTGGAACAAGAGCACAGTAGTGGTGCATTGTTTCTCAAAGTCGCTAACAATTGCTCCTCTATTAAGAACAGACTTTGGGATGATAAGAAGCATCTGAGATTGAGATGGAAAAGACTTGTTGCAGGCATGAAAGCCAGGCAACCCCCCTGCACACCCTCGCCCCTAAAACTTCCAGAAGATTCCTTACCAGTTTCATTTAATCGGAATTTCATGCAAAAAAAGAAATCACAAAGTAGTCACAGGTCAGTCTACTGTAAGTGATTCCTCTTCTCGAATATCATTTCCTTTTAAAACAGATATTCACTACTTCTGCTTTTTCTCCCTGTATTTTATTCTCCAGAGTACATTCAGCTAGTCAACCTGCAGGTCTGACTACATCACTGATTGGTATTTTACTCCAACCCCCAAATCCTTGATGATGAATACCAATCCTATTAGCCACAGAGAAGAAGGGCTCCCGAAGACAGTTTTGCTGTTCAATTTGCAGCACAAGACATCTGAAGTTACAAAAGGCATAATTTATTTGTGAATAAGACCCTAATTTCTGTTCCTGGAAATCTCGAGGTCATTTTTTCTACTCGTATTACATCACCATTTACCCAAATGTACTCGTTTTGACAGGAAAAAGGAACGTAAGGGTCTCAGCAGTCAAGGTTGATTACAACGGTTCACTCTCTTCTTCTCACCAGCACCCCCTGCCCTGCCCCATTTACTGCGATTGTGAGGCTGAACTTTTATTCTTCCACGAACAAATCTGGGCATCCGCAAATCTAGAATAGCTTCTCTGAAACCATCAGAGGTAAACGAATGGAGAACAAGTATAAACGTGAGCGGAATCCGAAGCACGGCTTCCTGAGACAGCTACAGGCTCACTGCTACACAAGTGACGAGCTACGCTCAATAATTAGAACCAAACGATCCTTTGGTAGCCGCTCTTACTGGTTACTGATTTTAAAAATCTTTTGCCTCTTCCTAAGCTGTTGGAATCCTGGCAAAAGGAAACTTTTAAGGATTAAATGGTTAAGTACAGATGTCCCTAACTGGTCTTTCATTGAATTCAGCATGGTAAGTTTAAATTGGTTTTCATTTTTGTACACAATTCTGTATCATTTTGTCTCAGTTGATTTTAATGGAATTTTTTCAGCCTTCAGCTGGATAAGTTATTTTTTTTTTTCTATACAGCAGGCAAATGATAGATGATTTAGAAACCTGCCTGCTTTGAATATACGAGAAAAAGAGCAAAAAACGTCCACAGAGCTGTAACATTAAGGTCCCAGATCAAACAGAATAATTACTTTGTTTATTCAGACAGAGTCATTATTAGCTCAGCTAATGCAGGAGATTCAACACTTTCACCACCTGCACTTACAGAAGAACTCATGCTTGGCCGTGCGGTTTGTTCATGGTGCCCAGCCACAGTGAGAACAGATACGGAGCATCCCTTAGCCCAACGCACAGGCTGGTGGGAAAGAAAACGCGGCCATAAAACATCTGGGAGTGGAGCCACAGGAGGACCTGTTCTCCGCACAGAACCGTTCAGAACACCCAGCTTAGGGCTCCACATCACAACGTATAAGCCAAGTACCTGTGAGCGAGTGACAATATGCTGAGGGGTGGGTCACCTACACCGTTTCGTTGGTGAGTCCCCTCTCCTGCCTGGCAGGCTCTCTCAGGATGAGGTTTACAACACTAAAACCTCTGGCTGAGTTCGGCACTTGCACACTTCAAAAACCTGAGGAGAGACACATCCTTAGTCGATGGGAAATACACTGGCCTGCGACACTTAGCTGTGGCAGGGACAGCAGTCCCCTGGGAGGGACTCATCTGCTCTCAAACCCTTTTCTTTTCAGAGGGACTTGAATCTACGTAACACAAAAGAACTGCAGCTGCTTGACTCTAGGGCCTGGGGTGGGTCTCCTCCAGATTTTCCTGTTCCATTTTGCATGACACGCTTAAGAATTCATCAGGAGAGATGAAGAGAGGAACAAAGTGGTTATGTAGCATTTTCTCTAATGACTCGGATGGCAGAATACAATATAATACACACGTATTACACGAGCGAGTGATACCACGCGGGAATGGGCACGGGCATTACGAAGAACAAAACTGGAATTCAAAAGGACCTTGCTACCTGGGAGACAAAGTCTGAAGCAATGTGATGCAGTTCCTCTCTTTGACCTGCGAAGTGCTACACCTGGTTTGGGACAAACAACGGTAAGACCACATAAAGAGAAATAATTCAGCAGGCAGCAATCTCTTTATCGTAAATAATCTGGTACTGCAGTGGATAACGGATTCAGCGAGAGACAGGAACGTCAGATGGTGAAAATTCAGACAGGTTATGCGAACAGAACGGCTTTGGGACACACTGGTTAGTCTAACCTGTACCAGATAAGCCCCTAGTAACTCAACCATTGCTCCTCTTGTTGGAACAATTGCGACATACAGAGGAATACAATGGCGGATGGCGTAACTCCAGCTAATGCTGCATTCCCAGTCCTCAGGGCATCTTTCTTTGCCTGGCTACAGCATAACACACCCCAGCAGCAATATAAAGACCTCACCCCTAATGCTGTCTTGGAGCCACAGATACACTTATCCCAAAAAGCAGAGGCTTACCTCTGAAAAAGGTAAAGTTCATTTATTATGCCTTGATACAAAGAGATGAATATGATGAACAAAGGTAAGTTCATATTAACCCTCACAAGAATTCTAACATTGACCACTCTGAGTAACCCCTCTAACACTGACCACTGCCAGCACTGTTCAGAGATCCTGCCCAAAGTCTGCAGCACACGCTATTTAACCTCTGCTTTAAAAGGGGGAAAGTCATTGATCGAGTCATCTCGTCAGAGAAAAGATGAAATGCAATCCAGAGGAGCTGACTGCTGTTAAGAATGCGGATACTGAGGTATTTCTGGCGAATACAGAAGTGGCTCGTGCCCTGTCCATCTCTCTGTAATCACGGGGGGTGCCACAGCATGTGGTAGAAAACAGCAGCTTTTACTTAGTTCTTAGGCAGCTGCCACAAGGTAATTAGCTGGCAAAAGTTTCAGGCAGTTTTCACTGGAAGGGGGGATTCTCAGCTCTGTCTGGGTGCTGCGTTTGCCATCTAATGGTGAAAGGCAGTTCAGGGGCTGCACAGGAAAATCATCTCCATTTCAAATTAAGGCAGTATAAATTGAAAATTGGGGCAAAAAAACCACTCACAACACATTTTCCTTCAAGAATGAGAATTTTTTACTTAGAAAACTGCATAAAATTGTTGTTGGCAATGAAGCCTTACCAATTTGTAACATGATTTTAAAAGAGTAATACGCTCTCAGACACCCCAATTACCAAATGCTTCAAATAAGCACGAAGGATTTGTGAAAAACCGTACTGCTGAAATTTGAAGAAAATCATCCCAGAACTCCAGGGCTTAAAGAGAATTATTGAACAAGAACTTTACATTTACATTCGGGCTAGAATATATTACACGAGACTTCAGCCCTAACTCCCAGTGGATAAAAAAGGCATTTTTTATGCTAAAAGACCAGCAGCACTGAACTACGAAGAAAAAAAACCCTACCAAAAAAACCCCCCAAAAGTCCAAAACCCAAAGTTGCAACAGCACTTGCCTGTTTTAGTGTATTTGCTGCTATTTCTGTCTTGGGCAGAGGGTGGCAGCATTAGGTGTCACCTCATCATAACTGAATCATAGTCAGAGGATTCTTTCCTTATTAGACAGCGTAAATCAAACGTCCATGTTTATTCACCTTTATTTTAACGTGGCAGGTAAAGCCTCAGTCTGTGTACTGATTCCTCTGTGCTGACAGAAATTAAAGTCAGGCAAAGTGACGCCTGGGGAATTGATTAAGGTTGGATGTTAAGCGAGACTGGATGCAGTTGTCCAAAGGATCTGGCTATTTGCAAGTTAAACAATCCCTAGAAAACATACCTGAAAGATCAAGCCCGGCAGATCTGAGCGATATTATAGCAAATCGATTTGCTATATTCTAGCTCCTGACCGAATAACCTTTAAACGCGCCGTTCTTGGAAGACGAGCCTGTTTGGCAGCGGTTTGCCACCCGCACAGCCGAGAGCAGCACCGCGGGCCGGCAGCCCGCTGCGCTGTTACCAGCTACCACGAGATGTCTCCAACGCACCAGAATCTTCACCAGACTCCGTCCCCCAAGGTGATGCTTCCCTGCCCCCTCAGCCTGCTGCCTATGGTGTCATGAGGACAGATGTGTTTGGTGGTGGCTGTGTCTGTTACCAGAAGAACTCTGGCATCGCGCGTTTCACGTGCGTTCTAACCAAGGCACCACACTACACAGGTGATGAGCTTCCAATCGTGGCCACTACTACCCTGAAATCAGAAATAATAAGCAATTTCAAGGTATGGGAGATACGTTTTTGAAGTGTCGATGTCAGTGGGAACAGTTCAGTTAAAATACTTCTAAAGTACAGGAAAAATTAACCCTATCGCGCTGCAGGATTTTTATTTTCTTTCATGGTAAAGAATGCGTGGAGAGTGTTACAGTGAAACTCGTGCCTTGACATCACTGATGGGTCTGGCTGAAGCCCATCACCTCACCGATGGACACTGAACTGGAGATGACATACCAAGGGACACACTGGACAACAGCTGCACAAGAGGCAGTCTATCAGTTTTTCACATTTATTTCATCTTTTGGGGCTTCTTGGGGCGGGCAAGTTGTGCATGCTCCACCACCCTCTACCACGCTCCGCTCTGCAAGGAATAGTGAAAGATTCATCGAGGCAGAGAATTCAGATGCCTCTACAGATACAGACCTCATGTACTTTTGTTTCACGTGCCCCAAATGAAACAACCTGTGGAATAATATTTTTCAGAACAAAAATATTTGGCAAATTCTGTGAGAACAAACGAACGGCCCAACCCTCTAAACGTGTCACGCTGGTAACCCACAAGCTATGAAATCTGTATTAACTCTCTGTCTGCTGAAATCCTCAGTTAAATAAATGTAGGTATCTACTAGAGCAACTTTTTCACTAGAGATGTTAGTCCTATTGAGAAAGTATTTCAGTTTCCTTACGTCATTAGTGGTCTTCTCCTGTTTCTCGTGCTTTTCCCGGTCATACGCCATCTTTTTCAGAAGTTTCTTCACAGCTTTGTCTTTTTTCTCTTTCTTCTGGCTTTCAATGTTTTGTTTTCTCACTTGGTTAACAATAAACTTAGGAATCTAGATTAATATAGATAATAAATATGAATATCTACATTAACTTCCTTATCAAACCCTTGTAAATTGACAGATTGTCAGGTAGCACTAAAAAAAAAAAATTTAAAATTATTTCCAGTAATAAAGATTCAAATAATATAAGGCTGTGAAACAATTCTAAAACCTCTCCATTTGTGATCTTACATTCCACTGAGGAAGCTCTGAGGGGAAGAGAGGTGGAATCATGCAGTGTTTTTACCTTCCTCGGCCAAAAAACTTCACTCACACTCAGTCTGTACAACTGATAATAACATTTCCTCACATGCAGCAAAGGTCAAAATTGCTTAAAGTTGATGGACAACAAAGCCCAAACTTCTCCAGTCTAAGTTAGAGCTTTGTTTGAGACCAGTGACACAAGGTCGTGTTTTATCAAAATGTTTTATATAATGCAAAGTTTGGCCCCAAAGGACAGTAGACTAAAACACAGTGTTTCCTGCTAGTGTCTCCAAGCAGAGAAGAATAAATTCCTCACAGCAATGTATGCTGACAGGCCAAATACAAAGACCCTCCAAGGACTTATCTTTGAGTTCACACATGGTGAACATACAATATTAAAACTCTGACCATCACGGTAGAGCTTAACTCTAGCTTAACTCTCCCATGAGATGCTGTACGAGTTACCTATGAGCAAGAACCTGGCTGCATGGGGCTGATCTTTCTCTTAATCATGGAAATAACTTTACAGTCCTTCTTTGTTCAGCTACCTTGTTTGTGACATTTAGGATCCCACCCCGCTTAAGAATTCACTTACTGTCCAGAGAAGACTTTGGTACCGAATCATGAAGCGCATGACATTTGCTGTTCCAGCTGCCATAACAAACTCACTTTGTTCAATAGTCTTTGAGCCAAACCCATGAAATGTGAAAATGTTTGGGGCCATCACCACCGCGACGTTCTTTAACGTCATTTTATTTTTGTCTCGATGATCAATTACCCTTTGGAGGAATTCAAGCAGTACCTGAAAAACAGCAGAACTTAACAGCTCAACTCTGCTCATCGAGAATTTACAAGCGAGACACGCTGTTACTCATTTTTGATGTAAGCTCTTCACTCCTGATAAAACCACATTACAAGGAGCCGATAACAGGGCGAGTAGATATATTTGTGCACAGGACTGTAATGCAAGTTGTGGGTCCCTTAAGTAATGAAGTGACTCATTATGGTTGTGGATAACATTTTCAAAAGCAGCCCATTGACTTCGAAGCCCGGCACAGTAAGATTTTTCTCAAAACCCTCGTTATGTCAGTGCGCAAGTAGGAACCTACAGATGCTTGTGAAAACGTAACTGCTGGCTTTTCCCAAACAGACAGTGAAGACAGCAGTGCCAGCTGTCACGGTTATGGAGACACGGAGTGGCTGCGTCTGTCGGGGAAGCGGTTCGTGAGTAAAGCACTGCGCTGTGAGTGACACGTAGCCAGTCAGAAACCGACAATCTCCAATTAATTCAGCTCCAGGTATTTGTAACTCAACTCAGGAGCCTCCCTGATTGCAGCCACACAGTAAATAAACTCAAAAAAGAAAGTCATGTTTAAAGAATAAAACCTCACATGACTTTTTTGCCTGCAATAGCAGACATTCTGCATCCTACACAAATCCTGCACATTCGCTTTTGATTGTGGCAATTTTAATAGGAAGCAAATTCTTAAAAAGACAAACAGTTTGGGTACAGAAGGACAAGCCCAAACTGGAAGACTCCACATAACGTGCTGCAGGTACCAATAGCAAGTGTAAATTTCTAGGTTTCCGAGAGTAGAAACAAACAGCACAGAGAAAAGCTGGGAATAAAACTGAAGAGCTAAACCCACTTCATAAAAGCAAACACTCCTCCAGAATGTTCTAACACTGTTTATTTTTTGCATTGGAAATTATGACTGCTGCTGTAAAGGGTAAAAAAAAGGAACAGAACTTGTAAGAGAAAAGGTTGCTCACTGGGAGATGATTATTGCAATCTCCTGGAAAAATTTCAAGTCACATTCTTAAAAGTCATTTGGGAGGAATTAGGGTCCTAAGGGCTTTTTGTTTGGTTTTTTTTTCTGAAGTTCTGAGAAACATGAAAAAAGAAAGAATCACTAGTTTGAGCCTTAACCTTGAACTGAAAAAAAGAGGAATGTTAAAAGACAACAGCATTCATTTACTGCGGATTCACAGAAACGGACAAAACAGTTGTGCAGAAAAAAGTATTAGCAATTCTAACCTTCAGAGTGTCTCTGTTTGCTTCAGGTAGAAGGAGAACCAGAAGATTCAAAGCTTGCAGTTGCTGTTTCTTTGTTGGAAGATCTGCCAGCAAAGCACATGAACGTCAGTATTTTAAAATTGTCACTTGTCCTCTTCAGAAAGCACAAACTCAAAGCGGAAACCTCTTGCAAAACGCTGACTGCAAACCATGGCTCTTGTCACAGCGTGACAGAGGACCGGCTGCTCCTTGTTTTCGGGTACTCATTTCCAAGTGTTCTTTTTGGATTCAGCGGCCGTATGACTCAGCGGTCTTACGGCAGGAATTTCGAGATGCCTCGTGATTCTTTATTTTGCAATGTTACAAGAAGAAATAGTCAGTGAACGGGTTCCTCCCTTTCTGAGCCTGTGCCCCAGCACAGGAAGGCTGTATTCAAATCCGCGTTCACAGTTTCTCCGATTGCCTTAACAGTTGCCCGGTCTCCCAAGGCACCCTGGCAGAATGAACACCACTTGTTGCAGGTCTCCAGCGACATCAGCAGCAGCAGCTGCCATGGCAGACCAGTGGGGATAGAGCCAAGAGCCGAGCAGCTTCACGCTGCCGCAGTGAGGGCTGCACGGAGCGTGGCAAGCTGTAAGCGAAGGGCTGTTGGTCCTGCCTCTAAGCCAACAGCTCAGCGGCGTGTCACTCACCCCAGACGCAGGAGGAGCACATCCCTACCCTCCTTCGCCTCCTAGAAGAGCTCTGGCAGCACTGAGCAGCAGATAGCCCCAACTCTCTCACGCTTGTCACTCGTGATGCTGCTGAGGACGCGCCCTGGCAAGTCTTCTCAGCAGCTGTCTGCTG
>NW_010418589.1:30811-41939 GCF_000710305.1 Buceros rhinoceros silvestris | reverse complement strand
TGAACCCGGCCATACGTAACACCAGTGCGGAGGGAGCTACCTGCACTCGCCAGTTTTATCACCAAATCCAACAGGGCTGTTCTTGTGCATCCTGCTGGGATTCCAACTGAACTGCTCTTTCAAATACATTTTGTTCAACCAGTTTGGGAGATACCACCAAAAAAAACCCATCAATGAAGTAAAATAAAACCCTTGCTGACTACTTTCTGCCATAATAAAAAAATAAGGATCTGAATAAATGAGTTGTGAATTAAAAAGACATTTAGAAATTGCACACAGTGACAGCAGTGCATCTACCTGCTCTAGAAGGACATACACTGAAAGTAAGGCTTAAACTGAGTACCGAAACACACGTCACAACGCTCAAATAACAAGAATGAACCTTCTCCTAGGAAAGTAAGCAAAAATACACTGCAAACCCGCTAAAATTTCTTACTTAAATTGAGGTTTTCTGTCTGTTCACCTCCATGACAACTGAGTATTAGTTGTTGAAATTACTTAAACAAATTAAATTGTTTAAATGTTTCATTCTAACCACACTGCTTAGTCACAGTATCCTGAAAAACGCTGATTACTGTCACAAAGTCGCCCCATTTTCTCCACCACCTCAGGTTATTACAAGATGGGCAGGCACTTTAAACAAGGGGAGGCTATAAAGTGCAAAGTCTGTTTTGAGTCGAATCCTTTGGCTCTACCTAGAAAGTGTTTTGGCTCCTGGCTCCTGAGTATTCTCTGGGTAAGTAGAACCGCATAAGCCTTCAGGAGCGGCCAGCAGAAACCCTCCTGGCTCCAATCAGTATCCGTAAGTGGAACAACCCTGAGGAGCTGTTTGCTGCCAGCATCGCTTGAAAGTATTCTGGCCGGCTTTCACTTGCCGCTCAGTACCGCAAAATCTCCACCACCACGCAGCCAGATCCCTACTCCCACCAACTTCATGGCCTTGAAAGGCAGCTCACAGCCTGAAGACTGACACAGCCCACAGGTTTTAAAAATATTTGCCCGTCTGCCTGTGCATGGCATCGCTCGGCCTGCAGACGAGGGGAATAGATTTTTCTGAAACCTGCTGGGGAGTTAACGTGTGCAGGTTCTCACTCCCATTCGTTATCACCAAGCCGCTCGCTCTCAATCGCAGCTGGTACGTTTGCTGTCTCAGAGACCAGCTGGCAAGAAGGACATTTTCACAGGAACTTGCTGATCTCACGGGACCAGGGATGATCAGCAGTTCCAACTCTTCTGCTCTCACTTTTCCTGTGGTAAATGGATAAAACACCCTGACAGTACATATTACCATTGGTTAGGTTTTCAGCAGAACTACTGGATCTTTGCTGTCATTTTCTTTTGAGACAAATATTGTTTATACACTGATACCATCATACACAATTTCCTTATAACCCATCTACACCTTCTAATGACTACCAGAAACATCTTATCAGAAAGTGGCAGTGTGCTTTCATCTTCTGTGTAAACTATTAAAACAGAAGTTACATGAAAAATGCTGTTTGTACATCAGCAAAAATGCGCCTAGTCTTTTCTAAGGGGAATTCTGACTGTTACTCAATTTGTTTTTGAGTGTCACATATTATTATTGAAAATATCGCTCAGCAGTATTTTCTGCACTGGTATCAATTTTTTGTAGCCGAGACAAAGGACACTACTCACTCTGCACATCTTGGAAAGCTTTGAGATATTCTACAGTGAGGAGTGGCTGAGGCAGTTCCCGGATGAAGTGTTTTAAAAGACTTGCTGCATCATGTTGCTTTACATTTTCCCAGCTGAAAGTCCCTTCGTAAAATTTTGCTTCCAGTTCCTGGCAAAGACTCTGAAAGGCAGCAGACAGAGAGAGCAGCGTTAACACCTGGCTGCAGGAAGCCATGCATTATACACACAGCAATGCCTGCCTTACTTGGAGAGGAGGGGAAAGGGGGACATCCGATATATCACTTCACTCCAGCTGCCGCTGAACGTTGCTACAGAAAGATAAACTGGGGATCAGAAGCACTGCAAGCAAACACAGGAAGAGGCAGCAGATGGCCAAGTCATATAGGAAGAAATCCCCGGGGCTTGCCTCAGGGCCATACGCCCGTCCTGTAAGAACCAGATACCACACTCATTCACGAGAGGGTTTAACTTCCCCTGACCCAAAATACTAAGATGTGGCTGATGTACATACAGCAACTCTGAAACCACTACCAAAGGGTGTTGCTGTAATGCACAACAGCCATTTTCATAAACAAATCAGGCAGCTCCGCGTGTTGACACCGTTTCCTATCAACACATGCCCTAAGGGGAGGCCGCTGCTCCTTTAAAACGCAGGGAAAAGATGTGTGTGGCTGGGCAGCTGGATGTCTTGTCACCTGCAGGAACTCCGTGCTGCTGGAGACCCAGAGCTCTGCTAGCACCGAATGTCAAACACGCCCTCGATGAAAGGGGCTGTACGGCAAAACACTGGACAGAGGATACTAGATACATTTTTAAGATACTGTTCTCATTAAATTTATCTTTGTCCAAATGGAAAATGAAAATTTCAAAGAAAACGTGGACACTTGGGTTGTTATAAAAGTTGAGATGACCTGTCTCCACTATGTAGCGGGTTCCAAGGTGCAAAGATCCCACCTCTAAAGTCGAAAGTCAAAGTGGGTATGATTCCCTGCTCATCAACAAAAGCGAGCTCTAGAAATAAAGACCAAAGTCCTTCCCTGAGTCTCTCCAGCTCCTCCAACCACATTCAGACCAAATCACTAGTATTAAACACTTAGATAAAATGGATTGTTGTATCGGAGAGGCAAGGGCAGAAATGTCACATCCTAACACACAAATGCTCAGATTTTAAAGGAAATGAATTTAACTAAGGGGTAGATGCAATGCATGTTTTAATAATAACTCTAAAATCTATAGAATACGATAGCAAAATTATTTTCTGGAGGTGATCTGTGCCTTTCTATGAAACTACATCATGAGGAAAATATTTTCTTTTTCTATAGGAGAAAAAAGTTTAAGGAAATTAGGAGAAATCACCAGTCCTTTAGTATCTAAATTCTTTGTTTTTCTATAAAATTTTCTATTTGAATAAGTAAAGGAACTTCACATCTCTGCTAAGAAAACAATTGCTTGATTCAAAGAAGCAGCTCCTGCGAACAAAGAGGTAAAAAAATAATGCAAGTCAAATAGTGAATGATCCCCTGCCTGGGAAATTGTACTACCGAGATAAAATCAAAGAATAAACAAATAAAGAAAAGCACTCCAAAAATCATTCTAGTTTGCAAAACAGCTGACAAATGGAAAACAAAGAATGGAGTAAAAGAAATAATATCGTAGTTACTGGTAAATAAACAAAGCCAATTTCCATAATAGCGCCTCGTTCCGTTGTTTCTAACGGACCAGCTGCTGGACCGAGTTCTCCACGAGCGAGGCTGGCAGACGTCTCCGGGCAGCTGAATCCACTTCAACAGCCCTTTCTGTTGAGCATTTGAGGCCAGCTCAGACCGTCTTTTTAACACATGGACTCCTGGCGTGCATCGTACTGTGCGCTTCATTTCCTGCGTTAGGGCAAACGGCAGCGAAGAGCCTGCGTGGAACTGGCACTCGCTCGGCAAAGCATCGGTGCGCACGGACGTGCCGAACAAGATTGTGCTTAGTGAGCTGAGTAGTGTTATATCGCTGTTCATAAAAACAAACGTGAGAGGTTCTTCAGTGCGTGCTGGCTGCCTTGCCCGACAGCAGAGGTTAAGCCCAGCTATTAAAATAGGCTCACAATGCCAGAGAAAAGCTTCCTCCTGGGGGAGAAAGACCGTGTACGAACTGTTCAGATGATTAAGCTGTTGCAGGGAAAAAGCAAAAGGCTGGAAAGCTCGTGCCAAGAATTAATGAGATTTTGGCACAACTGAATTTGAAAAGGAGCCTTGACTGTCCTTCAAACTTCACCTCCTGTCTTCTCCCCAAAACTGCACTGGATGAAACCATCTGCCTTCTGGCCAATGCAACTCAGTTTCCTTTGTAAAGAGATTATGCTTTTTGGTTTTGAAGATTTTCATAACAACCTGGTGTTGAAACATACCTGCATGACAAATTAAAATCAGCAAACACAGGTAAGTTTTGGGAGATGTCGAGAATCTGCACAACATCAGACGTTTTACCTTTACTCTTGTCGCGACTCCCGGTATTCTAAGAAGTCCTTCTGTTTCCAGAGTTGCCTCTTCTATCTGGGCAATGAGCTGTCAAACACAAACCAAACTGCATGAACAAAGGCACCAATTAAAAATTACTGGCAGATAGTTCTGATATATTCGAGCCTTTATGTGCGGGTCTAGGTGTGTGTGCACGTGTACGCACCCGTTTGTGCAGGCGCGTGCGTAACAAGCGGTACCTTGGATTGCTTCCCTTCAGCGATACGGGATGTGTGGAGGGCAGTGTGCACAAAAAAGCTCTTTCTCGCACTTTATGTAATTCCCTGTTCTTGGAAAGCACGTGCTGTGGAAAGCGTTTCAGAAGAAATGGGAAACTTCCCACTTTCAAATTCTCATTTAAAGAAAAACTGAATTCCGAATGACGTCTGCACTTTGCAAAACAAATCACATCTATAAGCTAGAAATGTTTGTGTAGAGTTTTCTTCCTGAAGAACTGTGCTTACTGTGTTGCTAGGAGAGCACAGCGATCAATCACGTTTTGTTGCTTGAGCTCTTTCCTAGACATCTCTTTCCCAGAAATGTATTTTTATGGCCCCGAGGAAATAATTTCTGGCATTAATGACACAGCGATCATTTTGAGAGAGTGATGCAAAACTGCTTCGAGTTTTGTTTCTTGAAAAACAACTTAGCAAGCAGTTCCCCAAACCTACTGAAAGGGCGATGACACAGCACCGTGTTTCTGTCAGTCTTTGGACAGGTCCCTACACTGTGGTCTCTCCCTTCTCACCCAACACAACCTGCTACACGTGGGCAGCAAATCCAGGGTCTCCACCATCTCTCCCATAATCCTCCCCAATGCCATGACATGATACGGGCCAAAGCGTGTCCTCCACGTACTAAAGCAACAAATCTTCTGGAAAAGGGCTGGGCCACCACCGGAGGTCTGATTGTCACCCCCTAATCCACCTGCCTTGTAGCCCAAACCACTTCTGAAAGGAGAAAACCACTTTCTAGAAAGGTAGGTTCAGCCTATGGGTCAGAGATTGAGAATTTCTACAGGCTTTCAACTATTTCCTCTGAAAATAAATAAAGGGCAGCCCTTTTGATGATGGCAGAGACACCAGCTTTATGAAACGGCTGCAGTGGGTTCTCACACTAATCGTCAGTTTTCACAGGCTTATTAGTAAACTCCCCTAAATCACGGAGAGCAGTTGTAACAACAAATGAACTTTACTCCTTTAACTCATCGTATGTCTGACACAAAGCAAAGGATCACGTTTACTGAATTAACAAGTAAAGCTGTGAATAAAAATTACAATAACTTTTTCATTGATTAGAGAAACATACTGAAAACTGCACTACAGGAAGCAAATAAATCCAGGACAGAACATTATTTGTTTGTGGTTTGCAGGTATGTAACAAGTTGATTTGTTTGTGATGATTTACCTTTTGAAAAATCAGCGGGATCTTGGTTCCTGGCACCTTCTTCTGATCCTGTTCCAGTAAAACTGACAATGGGACGCCGAACAAGCCAGAATCTGAAAAATAAAGTGAAAGAAACAGAGATGTTATCCACATCTGTTCCAGAACACGTGATAATGGCAAAACCCCAAGTGTCTGAAGCAACAAGCCTCTCTGATACATTCAGAGCTTCTGGCCATTTGTTCCAAGTGTCTGAATGTCTTCATCAGTCAAGTTATTACACAGAGCATTCTGGCTAACCGGATTCATCCTTCTCTTCCTTCAACCCTAAATGAGGAGCCCTCTGGTTTGACGTCAAATTGCTGGCCGTGTATTCTGCAGTACCGTGAAGGAAACCGCCCAAACGAACCATCTCCGTGGTTCTGGTTTGCAGAACGGGTGTGACGATGACCCTGCATGCAGGCCTTCATCACTCGATGCAGGTTATTACAGTTAAGGTGCAAATGGCATGAATAAAATACCCAGAAATTTGGCTACTAAAAGACGACAGATGTAAATCATCACCCAGAGTTACTCTGAACACGTCTCTCTATGAGGGTTTTGAAAGAAGAGCTTTTTAACCCCTGGGGTTTTGCATTACGCAACACCGGCAGGACAGCAAGATCACCATCTCATCAAAGGTGTTTGGGTTTTTTTTTTCAAAACTAAAAGCAAAAGTTCAGTTAAGTCATGGTTAGAAAACAGCCTTTTCAACAGCACTAAAGCAGTGCAGATTTTTTTAAAAGAAGGAACCTAGCCTCCGTCTAGTCCTGATGCACAACTAGCTGTAGTCTTCAAGTAAAAGGGACTCTCACGTATTTATGGTTTGAAGGAACGTGATATATGTCAAAGAAACATCAGTTTCAGTGCCAAATCCGGGAGTTCTTTTATCTCCACCAGAATAAAAAGTCTACCTATTAAATGCGTAGGGACTCAAACATACAGTCAACAACCACACCCCACAGTTTCATCGGCTTTAAGATCTTGTCAATAATAAAAGTTTCTGCTGAGATGAAATTGGGGAAACAAACTGCAGGAGGTCAGGAAAAGGCAGGGCTGGGCATGGCACAGCATTCCCCAGAAGAACTGTGTTTTCATTGTCTTTGCGTACGCAAGCGCAACAGCCAACAGATGCACCATCGGCCAAACCACCCTTCAGGAGCGAAGAGGTGAGGTCAGGCCAACCAGCGGGGCACTGAGGGCACTCTACTGGCAAAAGCAGATTTGTCTGGCAGAAAGGGTGACATCGCATTGTCTATTTCCTACACATTTCCGTGAGTCTAGCCCATCTTTTTTAACTCTGAAAGAAGTTTTTAATCAATCCAACGCTTTCCATGAGTGGCCGTCATCTGGATATGGTGCTATGAGTGAAATTCAGTTAACAATAACTTTGGTGAGAAGAATCAATTAAAACCAAAATACAAGAAGAAAGTGTTTTCTCCCTGTTTATTATGAAAGCGCAAGCACTTCTGCGAGAAGAAAATGCATTTATGGGATCAAGGTCTCGTAGATGCTTTTCTATCTGCCTTTTGCCTTTAGAAATTTATCTTCTACTACCGTAAAACGAAGAATACTGTGAAGAATCTACTGTACCTTGCTGTACATCTCTCTCTCAGCCCCCCCTGTTGCTTTCAATTATTTAAAGTGAGCTACTGCACTGTCACATTCACTGAACCTTGACAACAGGCTTTTGGCCAAAGCAGGCTTGTGACTAACTGCTAACACCTTTCAAGCTCTTGTAAAGCGTTCAGCAAGAGCCAGAAATACAGAAAACAAAGCACTGAAACCTCTAGCATCCTGAAACTGGTTTCTGTGTGTCCTACGCTCCCAAGAAGAGCACTGTGATTATACATATGCTCCAACAGCTCGCAGAGCAAATTGGTGCATGGCAGCTCTCTTGACATCCTCTGCAACAGCCCAGATCTTCCACTTAATATGACGCCATCCAGCATAAAAACTGCACTACGGCCCGAGTAAACTCTGGATGGGCAAGGCCTATGTGACACAGCACAGTCTGGACCAGACAGAAGACGGTAACAAAGGCTCCCAGCACCTCCTGTCAAGAGCAATGAAAGCAGAGAAATCAGGTAGAATCACAGAATTGTTTAGACTGGAAAAGACCTTTAAGATGACTGAGTCCAACTGTAAAAGCAGCACAGTACCTGTCTTCAAGAAAGCAGGGAATACCCACAAAGAACACGTACTCCTGCCCTCCCAGGGACCGTACCAGCACATAGACACTTCGGTGAAGCAACTCCTCCTGCGCAACACACTGCTAAGATAGGTCCTGTTCTTCAGTCCTCGGTTCCTCGGCTCAGTGACTGACCTGAGTTTTAGCTTTAGCCAAAGAGCACAGTCCTGCAGCTGGAAGGACTACGTGCGTGAACCTGCTTCAAGAGTGCCTTGAGCCAAGGCATATACCGACTTACTGCTCAGGACCTATGCTGCTATTTGTGTATTAATATAAATGTTGGATTAATTTGTTTTATTGGATTAAAACAGACCCAGCTGGTTCACAATATGAAACTCTGACTCACCTTTGGTTTTGATTTTTACAGCTTTCTGCTGTTTGAATTCTGTCCCAAGTATGTCATAGAGAGCAGTTAATTCAATCAGTGCTAAAGAATAGACTTTCTTCATGTCCTGAGGGGCCAGGTCACCAATCTTTGTAGTACCTGTTTTGTCCTTCGGCAGCCTGAAATTCTAAAAGCAGAGATTTGCAGCAGAGTGAATAATCCATGTCGTAACAAACTACTTAGCTCAAAGGCTGTCCTTCCTTCAGGGCACAACCTTTCATCATGAAGCCTCCTGTTATTGGCTAAATCATGGGAGAATCCCCCCAAAACAGGCTGAAAAGCAGATGATCTTAAAACTGTAGGAGGATTTAGGTTCCTAGTGACTTCTGGAGGTCAGTTAATTCAACTGCCTCTCAAAGCAAGCCGACATTCAAAGTCTGATCTGGTGGCTTGTTGCCTTGTCCCAGCGAGTTTTGAAAACACCCAATCCCTCTGTGGGCACCTGTTCCAGTGCTTAATGACTTCATGGGAGCTTTTTTTACTTCACAAAACAAACTCTCCCCTGCAGTCACTTGTGCCCATTGCCTCTTGGCCTTCTGCCGTGCGGCTCCAAGAAGAGTCTGGCTTTGTCCTGCTTGACACCACCTCCCACCCCCCATCACCACCTCTTTCTGCATCCTCCTGCAGTTTGTAGTGGTGGAAACGGCTGTCCGTGAACAGTTCTACAGCTGTACAGTTGGGATAGCAATCCCTCTGCACTTCTGCACACAAAATAACATATTTGGCTGACAGATAAATAACAATAAAGGGGTTCCCATAGCCTCCTTCTGGCTCATTTCTACTACACTAACTGCTCAGAAGCTGCAGTCAGAGACTAATACAAGGAACTGAGCTGAGAGAGCAGGGGAGAGCTATAGCTCATGTATGTATTTTGCAAATATATGTATGCATAAATACAGAACTAAGTCAAGAGTACAGCTCTCGTTTCCTTGTTACAGACTGCATTAGGAAACATGACTCAAACACTTGAGAATCCGTTTCTAAATATCCATTAGACTCTGGTTTATAATGTTTAAACTAGGATACATGGGGTAATTATTCTTTGAAGAACTGCACATGTCCTTATCTAAATTAAGTGTTTGAAGAACTGTGAAACATTATAACTTCAGACACTATGTTTACTCAGACATGTTTGCAGACACTGTTAGAACAAAAAAAGAGATGTTTTTCACACCAGTCCTTAGTTTACAGGTCATTCGTAACTGCATGTCCTTGAACTGTTAGGTAGAGAGATCCTCAAAGAGATGCTGAGGATCAGCATGAGAAGGCTTCGGAGGATCTTCTTTTGTAATTATTTGGATTGATTCAGAACAAGCCTTTTTTTATTAAGAGTTGGAAGGAAAAACTGAGGACACACTAATCCTTCACTTCCTGCCATTTGACTTCTGTGGACCATTCTGCTCTTCATTCTCACCCCTGACCTGCCTGACCTGGATAACTGCACAGGGTTTCCACAGGCACCCACCAACCCTTTGTAAATGACAAGAGAGCTTTTCATTACAGAGGTTTGTGTACTACAACCACCACTACGACACTATTCCAGCTTAATGGTCCCAGTCCATTATTGCGTACACACAGAGGGCACTTTGCCAGACAGACAATGACATAAATAGGCTTAAAAGTAGCTACTTCCATGTTACTGAGAAAGCTCTTCCCAGAATCAAATTACCTTGAGAAGATCATGAAGCTGGATTTGACAACGTTCTCCTAAATCTAATTCACCCACTACCAGACAAATACCGTGCAAACAGCACCGCTAGTGAAAACAAAAAAGAATGAGAGCAATAAAGAGGACACACGTACCGGGAGAAGAGTGTCGCCCCCTCCACCCTTGCACATTTTGCCTGCTGAGCTGTCTTTGAGACTAGCCGCCTGCTCTGCAAATGGTATCTCCAAGTTAATGTCAGTGTCCGAAAAGGGCATGTCTTCAAGTGGGCTCTTCTGCTCACATGGTCCAAGGCTGAACTTCGGACCTGAAAACAGAGTAAAAGACCCTAATAATCAACAGCAGCACAACCGAGCACCGCCCAGTGCATGAGAGTAAGTTTAAAACCGTGAAGAAGTTCGTGCTGTGCAAGGCATGGACTTTCTGGTTGCAAATTCACTGACTTCTGCCTTTTTTATGTCAGTTGAAAACTCAGCTTCTTACGAGGGTCCATCTCTTGTAGTTTTTCTTCAATAATTCTGCCTATAGATCTATTATGAAAAGATAAAGCAATCCACCTCAAACAAACAGCAGGCTTCCAGAATCTTCCAGAGTCCAACACCTTTGGCATCAGAAGTTTCTTGCTATCAGACTCTTTCCAGCCTGTAACATCCTGCAACCAAATCAGCCACTCGTTCTGCCACTAGAATTTCCAAAGCAAAAGTGAACGTTTCCGCTACGATCCAAAGCACTAATGTCTGGGAACAACCGGCAGTACACAGGTCACGTCTTTGTCCCTGCACTCCTGTCCTCACCTCGGTCTGGAGAGCCTAGATCCCTCAGAACTGTTTGGACATGTTTCCATGATACAGGGAAGGACTAAGGACACAACGATGGCCTTATTCCTCTTTCTTTGTTCCTTAAATGAATCAAACACCAGACAAATCCAGAAGAGCTTTTGTTAAAGAAAACCAACAAAAACAGAAGGAAAAAAGGGGAGAAGCAGTTCTGCTTTTAGAAAAAGCAGAAGTCTAATTTCACAGTAATTCAACCGTTGCTTTTCAGCCTGAACTTAAAATATATCATGAAAGAAGCAAGAGGAAAACTGAATTGTAAATAATCTTATCTAATACAAAGCGTCAAAGACAGCTTAGCCAGAGAAAGATTCTGATCTCGTGCTGCGGTACTTCTTAAAGGACACATCCAGGACTAGGTTCCTTGTAGAAGGCATTACAAATACCTTGCAAGCATTTGTGATGAAATTCAGATTTTCTAAAAACCAGGGCAAATATAAAGAAACCAATCCTGCTCAATTCAGCAGG
>NW_010418589.1:23753-30741 GCF_000710305.1 Buceros rhinoceros silvestris | reverse complement strand
CAGGACCACGAGTCTGCCGCTGGCTCCTGCTCACAGGAGACTGCAGCTAACACACCGCAAGGGCAGGAAAACAAAGGGGCAGGAGCTGAGGAGGAGCACCACGAGCAGTTCACGTGCTGTAGTGTAAGAAGGCTGTGTAACAGAATAATTAATGTCTTTCCATCGCGGTGAGAAAATGAGGTATGGGTGGGAAAGGCTGCGGACAGGCTGGTTAAGGGAGAAGGTGTCAGGGAAGCGCTGCTCTACGGTGATCCTTGCAGTGGTCTGCAAGGAGCCAAGCGGCAAGCACACAGCCCAAACAACGCACGATGCGTCAGATTTACAGAAAAAAATGACATCAACTCGGAAGTGTTTCGGAATCGTTACCCATGTCTAATTGAAAGACACAAAACCAAGACCAGCCTCTGATACTCTTTCGAGTGAGTCCTGCAAATTACCTCATTCTGCTGGGGCAAACTCGGGGCCCCGATACAGAGGCGAGGGGCTGCAGCCAGCACAGCCACTCTCTGGCAGGGCACAGCGCTTCGTGCCTGACTCCCACCTCAGCGTAACTGCTCCAGAGCTGAGACACTTCAGGGAGAGAAGGGAAGGTCAAGTTGTGTTAACGCTTTGACTCCACTTACAGCCAAGCAATGCTGTGAGCAGAACACCACCACGTTTCCAAATTTTGCCTGCTGTGCGCGTTACTCACCACTCGCTCTTTCCAGAGCAACTTCTGCTCCCCTTCCACAGACCCTGAAAGATGCCTGGGGCACACGCTACAGATTAAGCTGACCCTGAAACTAGAGCTGCTCCTTTCAGTCTAGAGATACATGAGACCTCAGTAACCAAACGTACCCAAGGTCAAATTCACCCCTGGCTTCGACCTTTGGTCTCTCTGTGTGTATACCTGTATGTATCATGCAAAATGTCTAATGTATCCAATCCAGTTCCCTGTCCCCTGCTCAACACTTTCGTCACGCTAATGTGGCCTGTAGTGACCTACATACTTCTTCCCAGCCTGGGAGGGCTCTGGAGTTAACAAAGAATACAGCAGCAGCTCCCAGTCCAGTCCTCTGGTCGTAGGACGGTGCCCTGTAAAGCAGATGTCTTGGTAACGCTGTGCTGCACATTTTCGAGGTCTGGAAACACCATTGCTGTGGGGTTTCTCATCAGTCGTGCAGCCTCCCTCCTATCGTGCATTCATTAACCAGGAAGCAGCTGTAAGAGGAAGCAGCTTTGGTGTTCTGCCAACCTCATGCAGATTTCATGAGGGAAACGCAAGTGTGGTACAGCAAAATGTAAATATTGCCTATAAGGATGTGGAAACCGCACTCTACATCAGTCCCCACCCTTTCCTTGCTTCACAGCGCAATTTAAGATCACAGGAAACGAGGGGAATTCTTCAGCAGTGGGGTGGGGGTTACGTTTTGGATATTTTAATAGGACACGGATATATCAGAAGTGTCAACCTTGCTATTTTCTAGTCTTGCTAGAGAATCCAGAGTACACCCCAATGGAGCTACGCTGACAGACCTTAATTTATCACTGGAAAGGTAGAACAGCTGATGTTGGGTTTTTCTGACTGACAAAGCATTTCTCTAAAATGCTAATTCATTTATGATTTTAAATACAAAATAAAATCCTTTGAAGTCTTTCCACTAACACTCTCCGGCCATTTGTCATGTAAAACGACAAGCAGAAACAAATAAATACTTTAATTAAAAATACAACCACATTTTGGTCTTTTTCCCCATCAAGAAGCGAACATCACAGTTCCTTTCCACCGTGTTAAACATAGTACACGTGACTCTTTCATCCATTTGCCAGGTTATTATGCTTTGAGATTGCCTTTATAGAGAGGTTTTATCTCACATTCTTCCCCAATCCATATGTTCAGAAGGACAACAGCAGTCCCACAGTGAACTGCCTTTTTCTGCTCCCCTATTTAGGCTAATGAGTATTCAGCTTTTCATCTACTTTATTCTTTCCTTCTTATTTCTTGAGATGTCTCAATTAAAACAATCTTAGGACCTCCCCAAACTGTTCTGTCTGAGCAGGGTCAGGCAGAAAGGAATCAAACTGTAGTGGTTTCATAGTATTCCCCGCGTTTGCTCGCGTTGTTTGGGTAAGAAACAAGGTGTGTCGGACTAGTAAGAAAGGAGAAGCGAGTGCAGGTTCACACAGCCCATGAGGGCAAACTAGTATCCTCTTCAGCCTGGCAGAAGCACCTGAGAATGCAGCAGTCAAACACCAGATTAGGAAGAGAGTCATCACCTCTGGGGAAGGGCCAGCCAGAGTTACTCACTCTTCACAGTTTTAAGACATCTAAACTTAAGATTTGGATTTTTTTAAATCTCTGAGACAACATTCATATATATCAGGTAAACCTGGTGCTAATTCCCTGTCAAAGAGGGTTTCCATTTTAAAATAACACCTTTGGATGTGGATTTCATAAATATTTAGTATCTCTGAATTATCAGCCATCGTTTACTTTCTGCCTTAAACTCATTCACTGTTTGTATAACACTAATTTGCTCATCATTCTGGAGGAAAGATCACAGCACAGCCCTGAAACAGGTGTGGTGCTTTTAACACCTCCAAACTTGCACAGTTTGACTGCAAATTGAACTGATTTCTCCCTTCCTGCTCCAGTCTTGGGAGAGGAGCCCACTTCAGCAAGCTGACGAGAGCAGAAGCGTATCAGGATGTAAGCAGGCTGCATTTGCCATCCCCATCGCAATCTGTGCTGAGGAGAGCTGGCATATGGGATCTGCCTTTCAGAACTTCCCATTTCTGAAGGGTTCATGAGTGCCGCTGGAAAAAAAAAGAACCAGATGTGATAAAAACTCTGGAATAATTGCTTGGTAATTTTCCAGCTCCGAATCCTACAGTGCAGTTTACTGACACAAGCACCAGGCATCTCCTCCTTCCCTTGTGCTGAACCAGCAGTCTGGCAGCTCTCCCAGTTTTTTACTGTTCTTACTGGAGTGAGGTTCCCTGAGAGGGGGAGAGGGAGGGAAGGATTAACGGCACTTCTGGAAACACACAGATTTGGTGATATTCAGAGCTGGTTTATATTCCGCTCTCCCACTTCAACTGCCAGGCACATCCTGTATTGTCTGTTTGGGAAGTCTAAACCTAAGTAACAATTTTTCCAGAATACTACTGGCAGTATTCTAGAACTGGAGAAGAATTTTATTTGGTGGCTTAATTACAGGTAAGTAACTTGCAATAGGGAACCTGATCTGCCTGCCTGCCTATTTAAGTGGCTGCAGGGTTCAGAGTAACACCTCTGTGCGATCCAGTCCCCCGGAAGAAGAAAAAACCCAACGTACCCACAATGCAGAAGAGCAACGCAGCACCTTACAGCTGAAACGGCTGCAGCCTGGTCTCTGCAGCGGCGGGTGCGGTGGTGGGACAGACAGGGTGCAACCCCTGCTTTAAAGAAACCCAAGATGATGCAGGGCAGCCACCCTTTGACTATTGGATCTGAAGACCAGTAGAAAGCTTTGTCAGAGTCTTTCACCGGAATTCACCCTCTCAAAACAGAATGGACGGGTTCAGCCAAGGACTTCTGATAATTCTCCTACCTGGTGGTGAGAAGGAGGGGTCTTCCTGCAGCCCTCCCCTGTAATCACACGCTGTCGAACACAACCCAGCCCTACATCCACAGAACGCTATCTCCTTTCCACTTTCCTTAAAAATGTAAACAAGTTTTTTCTCCCATCCCTGTTTTTCTTTCATTTCAAGCTGCCAATACACAGCCAGTTCTCACGGTTTTTGGATGTCGACAGGCCATTTGTTTTTGTTCTCTTGTAGGCACTGATGAGCTGACGTTCAGCGCTTCATTTCCTGGACTGTACAGCAGAAATAAACCACAAGGGATAAATCAAGGATCAGGAAAGACCTAAGGGTAAGCTATAAGAGGAGCCTTCTCCCAGATGACTTGATTATAAAATGAGCACTGGTAACAAACAGGGTTTCCCAGACGGCTCAAAGGACACTATCTACAGCCACACTTACAAATTTCACACAACAGGCCAGAACAGGTTTCTCCTAAGACTTACCTTTTCTTTTGCTAAAAAGTTACTTGAAACACGACCTATGTAGTAATTGTGTAGTTGAAAGCCTACAAACCAAAAGCAGGGAGAAGACCAAAAAAACAAACAAAAAGGACAGTTGTTCGGCATCACCTTTTGCTCCATCTTGTGTTTCATTCCTGTCTTCGCTTGCTCTCACAGTGGAGGGTTCACTTCCGTCACAGACCTAAGAAAAGAACAATAAATACGCAAGCCTAGAAGACCCAAACACACAGCTCTAGAAACATCTTTGTGCAGATTAAAACACCTACTCCTGCAATTTAGGAGCATGCAGAAGCACAGCTATATGTTTTAGCAGTAAACCCTTTGCCAAAGGCATCTGAAATCTAGGTTATTAAAAAGAGAAGGAATTAAGACCATTCTCCCTCTTCCTAAAAGCTCAGGTGGGTGCAAGACTTCATTTTCCCGCGTTGCAAAAATAAGAAAACCTCATCTTTGACCTGAAGGCATAGTGTGCACTGCAAAGGACATGGAAAGGGAATCTAGAGGACACGCTTTGACTGACTTAGTCTAAATTCCTCCCTCTTGCAAATCTTACACAGCTGCCTCCCGTACAGAGCAATCCCATCCCTTTGGCAGGGCGGCCCAACAACAGCATCTGTGCTTACAGCCTAGATCTGCCATAGCAAAACCGGGACACTTGGAAGAGACAACAGAACAGGACGGCACCTGCACCACTCCTCCCTTCTACAGTGCAGCGCCGCCCAGGGCCAAGACCAGCCACATTCTACGAGTGGGATGACACCTCCTACAGAGAAAAGTATTTCAGAACACGCAGCAAATCTATACCTATATAGAACCCATATATGGTTTTACGCACATATTATTTTTATTATCTTTCTGGCAACTCAACAATGGAAGTTTAGCACTCTGGATTTTCAGTTGTATTTTACTCAAGAGCTGTGTAACTCCACACTTACGGAGGAAAAAAAAAAATTGAGCTTTGAAGATTTCTCCTATAGATACAAATCTGTTTATTTATTTATTTTTTTTTTAATCAAGGATCTTGAGAGGTGGAAGAATGTATCGTGACTGCCCAGAAAATGATTCCTGTTTCAGAGAGCAGCAGACACAGACTGGAAAGCTGTCAAGGTACCAAAAGGTCCAGCTTCTCTTTGGGAATACGGCAGGAAATTTAGTAGAACCATCAACACGCCTGTCGTGCTGGCAGGAAACATCAGCACTATTGTTTTACCTTTCCTCTTGCTTTCCTCCAGGTGAAGGGAGGTTACAGGATTTTCAGAGGCTATTATTAAACTGGAATGACTCCACACAGCTGCAGATGGGTTCAGTCCTCTTTTGTTACACAAAAAGCTTTCTGAGGATGGGAGGGTAACAAAGCACTGAGACCGGGAGCTGGGGAGGTTTGTAGAAGCTACTTCACTACAGGCTTTCCGTGACAAATCAGATGAATATCCACAAACAATCTTTTCTGCATAATTATTAATTATCCTGCTTTGGAGAAAGGAATGCAGTACAGGTTGCACTTGTATTAAAGGAGACAGGTTTAGAATAATCCTGGTTTTTATTTCTCCCAGTTATTTCAATATTTAATAAATATTCCAGCCTTCTGGTTTATACATCTTAAATGGCTACAACCATTTCTCTGTTTGCATTACTTCTCACTGATGCCACCAGCATCAAAACATGTACTTGAAGAGACACAGAAGTCTACTGAACACTGGGACACAATTTCCAAACATTACAACGTGCCGCTTAAATACAGCAACATGAGTATTTCTTGTGCTTTACAGAAATAACATACTTGAAAGGGAAATTATACTGCTTTAAGCTGTAAGATATTTTACCGAAATTGCTCTGCTATTAGATCTTCTGATTTTCAGGTGCAGTCAATCCCAATTCAGATCCCAGAAAGCCTTCATGGAGTTAAACACTTCTGCAACCACAGGCACAGCAGAACAGCGAAAGGGAAGTTGTGTCTCCAGAATATACATTTTACCTTACACGCTGCCCCTGCTACAGTTCACCTCTGCTGAGGCTGAAAGGGGTTGCTGGAGGAGAGGAGGCGGTTGGGGGAAGGAAGAAAGTTAAATCCCCTCAAAATTTGCCACCGCTGCCATGGCACTGAATAGCAGCAGCAGCAGTGAGAACAGGGCTGAGGTCGGGGAAGCCACTCGTGCGCTTCCATCAGGTCAGAGCCTTCCTACAGCTGAAGATCTTGTTGCTTTTGGGGGGAACAGACAGCTTCTCCACAGAAGAGGGAGTCTAATCATAATCTCGTTTCCCTCCTTTCCCTTTCCTGCTCATGGAGCTCTCCCATTCCATACCCCATGAGAGGAAACCGGGACCCTTCAGCATCCGTCAGAGCAACTTCCCACACACAGCTCGGTCAAAGTCCCGAGCCCACAGCAAAAAAGACTCAGCCAAAAAGGAGGAGGTTAGGTTGATGACCTTTTTTAGCTGCAGGGCACTACCACCCAAAGATAAAAGTGGGGTTTTGGTAGCTCTTTGGGTCATTTGCATCTGTGTTAAAATTAATTCAGATTAATATCTTGACCATGGACGGTTGTTTTGTTCTTCACCTCTAAGTAATATGAGGCCAATATACACACTTATTTCTACGTACTAAAACTGCTTAATGCAACGTCAAGTCTACACCAAAGCTATTCCCATAAATTCAGTTAAAAATGCCCCTGGAAATGATTAAGTAAAAGACAAATCTTCTGGAAATATCCCTTTTGTGTCTGCACATCCTTCTTCTTTCTGCCAGAAAGGAACTTACAGACAGGAACTTACTTTTCCCTTTGAGTCGTTTTGTAGCCTGAAGATATCTCTGACATCAGGAATCTGGTGCTGTTTGTTTTTCTTCCTCATGGTTTGTGTGACAGTCTCTACCCGCTTTTCTACTGCTGCCTTCTGGGTTCGGGTCAGCGTGGACAGGAACA
>NW_010418589.1:11105-23656 GCF_000710305.1 Buceros rhinoceros silvestris | reverse complement strand
CCGCTTTCCAGGGAATCGCCAGAGCTCTCGCCAAACAGGTTGGACAGACCTGCCTCCTTCAGCCATTCCTCTTCCAGCTCTCCCTCTGAGCCAGGGGAAGAGAGAAAGGCGTAAGTGTGGTTTTGTTAAGCACACTGGATGTTAACAACATGATACAGCCAATGCAGTTCACAGGGCAATTAAGAACAATTACTTACACTATAGTGACTTGGAAAAAACCTGCTGTTTATAAAGAGCTTCAAAAGAGTGAACATACAACAGCAAAGCTTTTAAACTCCTTGATCCAATACAGATTGCTAGGGAGCAATCCTGCTAATAAACCACAGCCCTTCTGGTAAACCCTTCACCATTTCATAAATGCACCTCGATGTCAATGTGTACAGGGAAGCCTGAAAGCCTCTGATCATTGCTGATTCACTGAATTTCAGTTCCTCAATCTTTTTAGCTCCCTTACTGACACGGTTCTGCCTGCTTTTCTTGACACGTTAACCCCACAGTCCTCCACTAGCTCAAATCTAACGAAGGACAAACCAGGCTACAGGGGTCACCTTAATGCTATTTTTTAATCAGTTCTTGTGACACGGACTCCAGCCTGCTGACAGCCCGCAAAGCCATTGTTGCGTTATCCTTATCGCTGATAAGGTATCCTTTATCGACGATAAGGTATCCTTTATCGACAGATACTGCACGTGAAAGAGGAGGGAGCTATTAAATGTCGTCACTGATGGCAAAACTTCTGCTTCTGAAATGAGTATCC
Source organism: Buceros rhinoceros silvestris (assembly GCF_000710305.1). NCBI lineage: Eukaryota > Metazoa > Chordata > Aves > Bucerotiformes > Bucerotidae > Buceros > Buceros rhinoceros. The sequence continues at coordinate 22,899 of NW_010418589.1, read as the reverse complement.
CTCTAATGATACTTTCTTTAAAACACCAAGTACTGTCTGTAGCAACATTTCCATCTATCAGATATCTACAAGTATCCCAAAGCGGGCATCTCAACTTGACTGTTGGCTGCAGCTTCCCACAGTGCCCCGGGCACATCCAAGTAGGCACCTGAATATTAACAGTGTTCAGCAAACAGACACAAAACTTCGAGTGTGAATTTTGCTCTGCCTGCATGCCCAAATCCTGAGCCTGTGACCAAAGTCTCTCAGATTTTGTTTTTAGGGCTGGCAAGAAGAGCTACACCCATTCTCCAGCGCAGATGTGAGCACGGAGCATCCCATCTCTCCTCTGCTTTGCCTCTGTGTGGCTGAGCTCAAGCAAGCCCCTGCCCAGGCAGGCCCATCAGCCAGGGGAACCGTCTCACACCGTCTGAAGGACTCAGACCCAAGCAAGGTACGTTGCTGCACGTTACACAAGGTGTGGGGCAGAGCAACATCTGCTCAAGCAGATCAACTCAGTTGCGCTGACTCGCTTGGGCTTCATGCCAGAGTCAGCGGCTCGAGCTGGAGCAGCAGCAACCAGGGGGAAGTTTATATATAACTAAAAAAGGAAATGGTGGGGTTTGGAGAGCAGGGCCTGAAGGCGCAGCAGGATCAGTGAGCTGGGGTCAGAGAAGAGGCTCATGCGTCGCAAAACGATGCTCTGGAGGAAGTCTCACAGCTCTGTCAGATGCCCTGCTCCCCAGGCACGTGGGCTCGCAGCCTTGCTGCCTCCTCCAGAGGCCACGTCTTCAGAGCTGCCCTCTTCAGAGCTCCTGTTAGCAGCGGTGATGTTCAAAATGCCTGGGAAGGCAAAACTGCAAAGCCATTCGAACGCTAATGGAGCACATTCTTCTCCCTCACGTAGAGCCACAGCGAAATGCAAAACTCCCCATTTTAATTTACTGAGACTGTGCATGGCCTTCTGGGAGAATGGGAGAGAGGCAGAAAATTAAAATTAATTTTTGAGAGGAGAGTGGAATTAAGGGCATTACTCCTCTTTTGTATGATAGGGCAAGAAAAACAAAGAAATTGCCCAATGTATTCTGAGATCATGACCTCAGGAGTGGCCCATAATTGATGCTTCTGAGAAACAAAAATAACACACTTGAACAGTCACAATAGTTACAAGTGTAGAAAGTTACTCACTAAACATAAACTGTTTAATCATTGGCTTGTCTTCTAAAGAATGAGGTTTCTACCCACTAGCTACAATAAGCAATGACATAGGCCAAGAGTGAAAGGGTAAGTTAGTTTAACTTCCAGTACAGCTTCAGTTGTGGTGATCTGCAAGTACAGGCACCTTTCTGCTGGTCTGCAAATATCATTTAAGGGAAAACCAGCCTTCTACTCATCTCCGACACAATTCTCTTCAAGGCACTGCCCCTTTCTGGTGATGTGCATCTGGGGCAACAGAATTTTCAAAGTGGATGTTCAGCAGACTGCCCTCCTGTTTGATTTAAGTGTGCTTGGTGGGTGCCACCTCTTGAAATAAGGCTTAAAGAAAAATTCCTACATCAGCAAACTGGTGATCATTCACAGGCACGGATTTCATTACCATCTGGCTCTTTCACTACGAGTGCCACTCGTTCCTCATGATTATTTCCTCTGGTTTCATGGATGTTCTCCAGTTCTTTCCAGTAGTCATCCATAGAGAGTTCATCCAAGGAGTCCTGAGATCCTGAGCGGTCAAATGAAGCTCCATCGGGTGTCTTCTTGGAATGGTCATGGTTCATTGTATACTGGCCAGACCGACGGCTACAAACATAAACCACAAAGCAATCCTTGGTTAGCACTTTAAGGTACAGGATACACCAGCATCTGTGACGGCCGTTAGTGACAAATTGCGTCAAAGTATCAAAACCTCTGTTGACTACCGTCAACAAACAAACTGAGGTATTAAAAATTACTTCTAATAGCTGGAATATATTTTTAATTTAGTATTTCTGCTATACGTTTCTCCCCATCTGGGATGGCACAGCAGTCTGTATTAAAGAGGAAATAACGAACCCGAGCTGTAACGACCTTAGATACACCAAACCTCTAATTCATCTCGCACTAGTCTGTTCCACAGGCTTCAAGGTACTTATCTTCCCAGCACCACTATTCACGAAGAATTGCTCAAAAGTGCCTTTTTGCCTGAGTAAATTTTTATAGCTTGACAGTAGCCTCGCTGCTTTGCTTTGCTATTCTGCTTTCAGCTTTTATTAATGTCTGCTTTGCTATCTATGACCTTAATCACAGCCAGGAAAGGACAAAGTTGAATTATTGAAGTTACAGTTAGGGAAGGAAACTGGCGAGTCCAAACATTTAATAAAGGCCACTAATTGCTTCTATCTTGCTTCCTCTTCGTCGGAAAGCTTACCATTTTCATAATTTGATCTTCCTAGTTTTGGTTCGCCCTGACAAACATGTTGCTAAGGCTTTCAGAAGGGATCTTCCATCTTAACTATAGTGGTGACTAGAAGAAAGAAACCAACAAGCAGAAAACTCTAGGTCTCATCTTGACTGACCTCATTAAGGCACAGGCAAAAATTACCAATGACCTAGCAACAAATTCCTCTTAAAAAGTGCAAAGGTTACAATGATGTCACTGGAGTTACGGGTCATCCCTACAGTCGAATATATCGAATCGAAAGCCGCAGCCTGATTCAGAGTATCAGTGGATTACACGAGCAGCAATCTGATCTAATGTCAGGGTTGGTCCTGCTCTGAGTGAAGGGCAGATCGGACATGATGATCATCTCCACTGGTCCTTTCTAAACTAACTTACTCCACTATTATGACAGTATAGCAAAATTCTTCCCCGTATTAAAAAACAGCAAGTCCTTAACATTTCAGGAACAGCTTCTCTGACTGAATTTGTCTCCATATTCTAAAAAAGAAGGCATGGTTTGGGGTTAAGTAATAAATATCAGGTACTCTGAAAGAACAACATATCGAAGATCAAGCATTGTGGATTTATCACAATGTAAACGCAGTAAATTAAGTCCTCCCTTCCCAGTTGGCTGACTTTGCAAGTTTATCTAGAATTAAAACAAAAGCACCTCGTCGTTACATTTTATCTTGGGACAACTGACGCTTGTTAGCTGCCCCTAAGTAAAAAAGCCGTACCTGTCTCTCGGAAGATAAGCCCCTTGTGTGTCCAAGTCACAAATCCTTTCACATCATACGTGCTTGATTCTCTGATAAGAAAAACCAACTATATGGACTTTGCCTTTAAAGGTAAAGAGTCTTATGGGAGGACGGAGTTTCCGCCCGCCCTGCCTCTCTGCTCCAGGTACAAGTTAATAAATGACAACGAATTACCAAGCTAATATGCACCCCAACACCCTTCCTTAACCTGCCCAAATTTGAAAGCCCAGGAAAAAAACCCGTGTGTAAAGGGTATTTAGTTTCTGCATCAATGGCAATAACAACATCTTGCTGGTAGTGCATTATTACCCAATAAATACAATTTCTCCACGTAGCTGTCTCAGTTCTTTGGCTCCTCCTGGCAGCCGTGTCCTGCGCCTGAGCTGTGCTGCTTGTGAATCCGACACGAAACGCTGCAGAAAGACGTTCACGGAGCCGCATCAGGAGCATCCCCAGCAGCCAGTAGGCGACGAGAGTGGCCAAAGCAGGTCAGGCTGCCCAGCCCTTGCCCGGGCTTCCCTGCGCCTGCGCCGAAGGAGCTCAAAGCAGACCAGGTCCCTCTCGCAAACAGACTCTGTACACTTGAGCGGCAGCCTGAGCGAGATCAGATTTCAGCTTATCGTCCTTTGGTTTAACCCTGGGGAGCTGCTCAGCAGCTCCTCGGTGGCCTTTCACCTTTGGAACAAACTGCTCTCGCCGACTCACCTCGGCTGAAATTTAACCACCACAGCACACCTCGCAAAAGACAAACCCAACTGATCGAAGACGTGAAAAGCACGTGCCACGGGGGGAACCGGGAGGCTGCCGCAGACGGAGTCCTGTCTCCCAGGAAGAGGAGCCTGCGTCCTGCCACACACCACTGGTACACACACAGCACCGAGCACTCAAGGCTGTCCTCAGGGTCCTGTGAGCTTCTGCTGTCCTCTGAAAACACTCCGTTAGTGTTTTCAGGGCTGCACCCTGCCCTTCAGTCACTGGTCACCAGCCTGTCCTACCCAGCCGAACCTAAGCTGCTTCTCCTGTAGAGCTGCTCCTGGCCTGACCTTTCCATCTCTCACCAATGACTCAGACACACAGCAGCTCCCAACCCTGAGCAGGCAGTAACACCGCTTCTCCTCACGAGAGCCCTCAGAGAAGGACACGAACGACCAGGGGAACCTCCGGAGAAATATTCACAGAGAACACCTCACTGCTCTGCTGCGAATCTCTCCCTCAGAAGCCATGTTGCCTTGGGCCCATTCACCCCCGGCGGCCCCAGCGCCGGCAGCACTCGGGCTCTTCAGGAGCCAAGGTCACCAGTTGCTACCGCACCACTCCCACTCCGCTCACCAATTCCCTGTCTTCCCTCGTCGGACTTGACCAGCCCCGCTATCCCCGGTTTCTGTTTGGGCTGCAAACCTTCCAAAGCCATCTGCGTTTGTCCACATCCCTAATTCACATTTCTATGGGCTAGGACAGACTGAGGCTCAGGCTCAGCCACTAAAATTTAGCAGACAGAGCACGTCAGATCTTATTTTCACTTCACTTGGTTCAACGTTTCTCACTTCACACACCCCGTGGTGAAGAACCCTTGGTGCACAATCCGCACGGCAGTGGCTCCAGGCATCCTCTTCGCTGACCCTCCTGTGAACCCCTGTGCGCCAAGAGGCACACACAAGAAAAACCCTCTGAGGACAGTGAGGACCGTCACCCTGCTCTAGGGCTGGTGTAGATGAGAAAAGAGAAATCACTTTGAAAGTTCACAGTTAAGATTTTTATTTTCAGGTATCTGCTGACAAGACCAAGAACGCGGGATTTCTGCTGTGACCTTCCACTGAATTCAATCCTTCTCCAAACACAGGCTGTGTTAGCGTTAGCTGCGTATCACACAATAAAAACACATAGGTGGGAACACGTGGAGGCCAATCAAAAAAGGAGAGAAGAAAGGAGAAAGCAATCCGTCTTGGTAATAATATAAGGAATCTGGAAGAGAGATACCTTTTTAAAAATAATTAACCCCACATTCATAGAAAGACTCATAAAAAAGAAAAAAACCCCACAACTTAAACCAGTATTTCAAACAACCCACGTTGCAAGCATTTAAGTTTTGTAGAAGGCTGTTTTCCAAAACACTACAGGTAGGAAACAAGCACTGTTCAGCAAACAAAAGAAGCCGTTACTGTGGTTGCAGAAAATACGTTACTCCCGCAGCACATTCAGAATTTTCAGGTGTTCCATTTTTCTATTTAAAATCTGGAAAAAGCAGCTGCTTTTCACAAGTATCATCGAGGAGACCTCTTTTCTTCCCCAGAAGACATAAACTACTGTTAACCCACCCAGTCACTTCAAGCAATTTTCAAACACTTTCACTTACCATTTCGATTACTAAATGGTAAATTTACTCTCCAGGCATTTCCCCTCCCCCCCCCCGAAAAATCATTATTCATTAAGGTCTTGTCACTTCAAGCAATTTTCAAACACTTTCACTTACCATTTCGATTACTAAATGGTAAATTTCCTCTCCAGGCATTTCCCCCCCCCCCCCCCAGAAAACTCATATTTCATTAAGGTCTTCACTAACAACACTCTCAAAATCTTTCAGAACCCTATTAACATCTATTTTCAACCATTAGTAAATAGTTTACCCTTCAAACAGCTTTACAGGGAGCAGGGCAACACTCTCATTTCCAAATCACGCCGTCAGTCCTGACCTCGGATGCTCGCACAGGCGCCCTTTGCAGCTGGTGAGACTTTTGCCTATTTCCCTCAGCACAAACCTGAGTCTCCCGGTATAAAACCCATTCTTCAGTTGTTGCAGTCTCTTAGCAGGGCTAATCTTCTCCTCCCACCCACCGGAGATGCATTGGTTTGTTAGAAGCACCGAGGGTGCGAGGCAAGGCTCCCCAGCTCTTCAGAGGAAAGCCACTCCAGCCCGTCCTTGTCATGAACACCGTTCCTTCCACGTACTAGCACAGACACGGCCTGGGGTTGTTTCACCAAGCACTGCGACCCTCACATTGTGGTAAGTACTTCAGGGAGAAGAACCATGCACGAGTATTGTCTCCAGCCTTTCCCTTTGTGCCCAACTTGTCCTTTCTCAGCCTGGAAGAAGATATGACTCTTCACACTAATCACTGTTTTACACCATAATAATGTGGGGGGGTTTTCAGGATTTTGCCAGAACTTTATACTAGTGCAGTCGTCTTTATTCCTTATTTTGTCTCCTGTGAAACCTGACTGTTCCCGTGCCTTTTTAGCAGTTCATGAGCAGCACTTCCCACAGCAGCTAGAGAGAGGTCAGTTGGTGAGGTGCGCTTTCACTGGCATTTCAGATAAATTCCATTCGCAGGAAGCTAATTTTGCCCTTACTCCTATTTTTCTCACTCAAGAATTAAGGACTTTGTTGTGTTTTAAAACAGTGAGTGATGAGAAAAAGATAATCTTTGTCATTTCTATAGTGTAGCTGCAAATTTTGGATCTGAATGTGATCTTTCTGCATCGCCACCACAACTGTACGGCAGCCTTATATACTGTATATACGGGTCTGCACGTACGAGATGTGTAAATATACTGGAAAGCAGAAACACTAACGCAAGGATGTCCATGGCCATAAAACCTAGGGAATATAAACACGCTGTCGAACCAAACATCACAGATTAACAGTGCTGAGAGAGAAGTGGAGTTCCTCTAACAGGATTATTGCAGGAGAGCTCGGCCACTCCAGGAAGGGACAAAGTCCGGCTACTAAATACTGTATGAACACAAAGCAAAACAGCCACCAGTCTCTATAATCTGTTACCTTCTCCATGAAAAAAAGAAAAGGCAACAATGGATGAAACGCAAGTGAGAGGGATGAGTGGGAAACAACCTCAGTGAGGATTCAACTCTTTGGGGTTAAACAAATTCCCTCTACACAGCCTATAGGAGTCTTAAAAACTGCCTTTGAACAGGTTCTGAATCAAAGGCCAGTTCAATGTTCTACAGGTCCAGAAGCTTCACAAACATTTGTTTGTATCAGCCAATTTCCAACATCGAGAAGAGTGCAAAAAAAAACCAAAAGGCATTGCATTATCAAGTGATGTAATTACTCGTCAAACTGGACAAACCTCCTTAAGCTGCACACTGAAAATACAATCCTTGTCTGCTTGACCTTAAAAGCTTCTTTAAGTAATCCTGGCCATTAACCACTGCTGCTGGGGTTCTGCCACAGGCAACGTCTGGAGCACTGATAAGACAAAAGGATGCTCTGCTGTGGTGGGTTTGACAGACCCCAGCACTGTGGCTGTACAGGGGGAAGCACTCTCCAACCAGATCTGTCTTGTTTCAGGAGTTACAAAGTGAAGCAGTAATTTGTGTAAATAATTTTAAGCTTGTGCAAAGGCTAAGGAGATTTGAATGACCAAAAAATGCCTGTAGGCACTGGGGCCCATTTTGAAAACTATTGCCTGAGCACCACATCCATGAGATGCTCTTAAATATAAAGAGAGGACTTCCCAAGTCCCTCAAAGCTAAACAATTAAAAAGATAAGGAGGGGGAAACAGTGTGGTCTCCTATCCCGATTCTCATCCTGAAGCTACAGAAGCGTGGAGCTAAGTAAAGCTCCTAAGCCCAAAGCTCCCCCCATCCCTCCCCTCCTTTCAAGAAGCCAAGCAGCACTGCAGTGTGCAAAGACTTTTTAACTGAATTAACCAAGAAAGCTCCAGTCTAACAGCTACAGCAGCTCCTGGCTTGAGCTCCCCGCTCTTGGCTGGGACACTGGCCTGGGAAGTGATGGCCAGACCTTCCCACAGCCACCGCACCCGCCAGAAGGGCATCCGAACCTCGCACAGTTTTTACACAAAGCTGCATCCCAAAGATTATTTTTATTCTAAATGTAAATGTCTTCATCTTTTTATAAGGCTTAACATATTGAAGAGATTCCCTCTGTTTCACCGATACTTAAAACCTCCCGCCAAACAAAAAAACAGCAAGACCAGCTTCACAGGCACCACGTAACCCTTGAGCAATACATGCCAGGACCCAAGTCTGGACATTTGGTGTCCAAAACAATGCAAAAATATTTCTCACTCCTTTTATGGTGCCTTACAACTTTTTAAAAGGCATTTGAGAAACTTTAGCCTGGGCTTGCATTTCTGCTTTTCATTCTGGCTCCTACATGTTGTCACTCGTTGCAACAACTGCACCCTTCCCTTTCTACCTTTTTGATCGTTTATTCTTTCCATGACTGACTGCAAACTCCCCTGCAACCCGCGTCTTTCCAAGAAGGTCATACAGGACGGCAGTCCTGTAGGATCCAGCACGCAGTACGTAACAGTAATGAATCAACATAATTGCAGGTGGTTTTGGTGAACTGACACTTTGCACCCTCTCTGTCCCAATGTAAAGAGTTTTCCTTTGGCTGCTCTGTGGCCTTACGGGACATTGTGAACATCAATCGCAATCAAACTTGCCCAAAATCCCCCTTAAGCTCCAAAGAAAAGCCAGAGAAGTAGGAACTGAGGCAAAGCTCTGTTCTCCTTCCACAGACAAAGTGATTGCAGAGAGGCTATAAAACAGTACTCACTTTCTAAACGAGCATAGAAAAGGCTGAGCAATGAGAATCAGGTCTCTTAGGATTTTTTGTAATACCATCAGCTGCTGTTAATGCCTGCTCAAAACTGCTCTGGAGTTTAACTAAAACCAAAGCAAACCAAACCCAGGAAACCCCACAAACTGGCATTTTAAACTCCTCCATGAAGGGCAGGCCAAAGTTAGAGCTGCTAGTCTATCCGTCTAAAAATTATATACAGATATATACATGACACTGTAGTGCTTCCAGCCACATCCCCGTTATTAGACATGTAAGTTTTTTTTTACCTTAGCGAACATGACCTTCCTACTTGCCCAACCTCAACCTGTCACTGAAGAAAACAGACAAGAAACTGTGGCAATGACACAGACTATTACCCTTCATATTCTAATCCACTGCACCAGGAATGGGAGATTCCAGATACGACGCCAAAACTTAATCTGCCTGAGCTATACCCAGCACTTCTAAGAAGATTAAAATATTTCTTGACATTTCCTTTAATAGGGCCTCATGTTCCTACACAGCTGTTTAGACTCTACCTATTTTCTACTTCCAGTTAGGTAAATCGTAACTATGATAAATGGATACACACATACATACCTTATCTAGAATGATGGCATGGATCATTGGTCCCTCTGTATAACCGATGATGTGAAATGATTTATTATCCCAAAAGGTGTTAGAACAATGAAGTATATCCTTTTGAACGTTTGCAAAATGGAATTATGTGATATGCCATTCTGGGTTGAGCCAGAATGAACGTGATTTTGTCCCACCCCACACAAAGCGAGAAAGAATTTGGGATTGACAGCTGCAGCCATGGAGCTTGTGCCCCCCACGGCTGCACCAGCTGGGTGCCTTGGCTTCGGGGACGCTGCTGCCTTCCAGGGCCTGAGCTGGTCAGCTCAGGGCATGCTCTTAGCTTGAGTCTGCACAAAATACAGAAGCCGGAGTCATTTATTTGAGCGAAAAGTGACTCTCAGACTCAGAGCTGGAACCTCAAACAGGACATCGGGTATTATCAGAGCAGGAATAAAACTACCACAAATAGCTAAAATGAGAAGTGGTAGGTATCAGTAGAAGAAATCAGTTTTGGTTTTACTTCCGCACTGACAAAATGAAGCAGACCACCTTGTCTCAGGTCCTGCCATTCTGACCCTTTTAATTCTCACACCACTTGAATGAAACACGTCACTATTCTTTGTCCGTACGTAGAAACCTCTGGTTCGAAAGCAGACATTTGAGAAACAGCTATTCCCAGGAGTGTAAATCCCCCAGAGGGGAAAACAAAGGGACAGAGGAACCTGGGTGACCTCTAGGCACAAGCACACAAGTGGCACCATGTTAGAGGTGGGCTCGCTACTCGTGCAGACTTTTGGAAGAGCTGGGCATGCTTACAAAGCGAGTCCCACTGAATGAGAACGGCAGTCAGTCTCCAAACTCAACAGACAGCCGCTACGGTTCCCCGGCACACAACCCTAATTGTGCTTAAAGCTCCAATTTTAAAGAAAACGCCCACAAATAGGAAAATAAGGAAAGGAACGGCCTCGCTCAAATCTCCTTTGTCACATTTTGGGCTCTGCCCCTTGGTCAGTTGATTCCCATTCCTTCCAAATACCTTCTCCAGCACCTGGCTTCCTCTGGACACAGATGTCTTCCTCAGCAGTTTTGATCCTTTTCATTCTCTACAATCACATCAATTACAAAAACGTATGCAAAAGACATTCTCTGTAACAAGTCTTATTGGGAAAATATTCAAACACACCACACACATTTTAAAAGCCCATTTCTTCAGTAATGTCCTAAGAGAACCACTGGAACTAATCTTCTCCCACAGAAGAGAATAAAGTCTGTGTAGGATTACTTCAGGCTCCACAAGTACCAAAGAGAATAAACCAGGAAGTGAGATAGATACAGTATTTGTAATTCCATGATTGCAAGGCATAGAGAGGGAAGATTTAAATAATTTATTTTTCTTTTCACGGTGGAAAAAAATAAACATGGCAACAAAGCCCGACTTAAGCTCTCCTGGCAATACCAGGACCATCCAGTTAGTACAGTTACAGCCACAAAGTGATACCAGAGTCACTTTTGTGCCTCTGAAAGCAATTAGCTCTCTAAAAGCAGGTTAAAGGACCTATCAGTTTGACCTACAACCCTGTTCCTTGCAAATACAAGGCCCTCGGCACAATTCAGTAATTTTGTTTATGCTTGAAGGAAATTGGCACACATTCATAGTCAGGTTATTACAAGATAATCCTTACGTCCAGAATAAATTGTAAATGGATTTGTCTGAGCAGTCCCAAAGAGCAGGCAAGGAAATCTGTGCAGGAGTCTAAAGATATTTTGTAAGGAAACTGTTTTCGTTGTCCAATCAACCAACCAACCAAGCTCCAGTCAGACAAAGCAGATAAAGCTGGATGAGAGAGGAAGAGGAGGAAGCAGAAAGAGTTGAGGAGAGCAGCACGCGCGAATACTGAGGGATACAGGTTTGTTCAGAAGCAAAACATCAGAGAGGATGCTTTAGAGAAGCATCCTCAAAGGCAAGGCGGCAGGAGAGTGGCAGGTCTCAGGGACCCTGCAAGGGATGGCCCATCTGGGTTTGGTTCAGGCTCAGCATGAGGAAGGAGATGTTTGCAACCAGCTTCAAAAGTGGCGACCAGGATTCCACCTGCTCTCAGAGGAGCTGACACATCGCGAGCATGTCCCCACACACGAGGCAAAGCTGCTTGGAGGAGCTGCAGTGGCAGGAGCCAGGCAGAGCGTGCCACGGCAGAGGTGGGGGGCAACATGTGTGTGCCCTGACCCAGCCCTTCCCTTCACACCCCCTCCCCACAGACCCGCCATCCAGAGGGCAGCAGCAAAGTCCACTGCCACCGCAGCAAAAGAAGAGATGGAAAGGGGCACCCACTCAATTCTTTCTACCTTCAAGGGCAACTGCCAAATCCACAAGCCTTCCCAAAGTCTCCTTTCCTAGCAAATTCCTTCTTCTAAGCAGAAATATTCCTGGGAAATACAAATGAACTGTCTGCAGCGCTCTGTTACCTCCACTAACCAGCACTTCCAAAGGCTCGGTGTCCTATGACCCAGCA
>NW_010418589.1:3009-10977 GCF_000710305.1 Buceros rhinoceros silvestris | reverse complement strand
TACTAAAACAAAACCACATCAGCATATTCCCTCCACCCTCGTATTTCTGGTAGTTGTTCAATGTCAGTAAAGGAACTTTGCACCACGCTCTCTCTCACCACCGTGCTACCTGTCCACAACATCTGAGCACCGGGACCTGAACACAAAACCAAAGCTTCAACAGTAAGAATTTAAAAGAGGGTTTGTTTTGTTCCAGGAAAGGTGAAAAACAAGGAGGATATAATACAAACCAAACAACAAGGATTGGAGGGGAGAAACCAGAAGAGAAACAAACACTGGAAATGATGAAAACGTAAACAAGCCACCCAGATTAAGTACCAATCATTTCATGGGAACAACTGTCCAAAACAAAAAACAAACCCTAAAAAACCATCCCGTATGTATTTTATTATTAGCTGATCACACTTCTACATACATAATGTTTGTTTCTCCGTTCCACTACAGTTTTTTGCTCTTTGCTCTGCCTCTTTTTTGGCATAAGCAGTCTCCCTTCTGTGCAGGTAGGTGGGCAGTGAGCTCATCCAAACTTAACACAGTCATGGCAGACTGTCACGGTATTTTAAGGTGGCAGGAGGAAATGGTCCATAACATTCACAAAGGCAGGCTGATAGTCGCTGCTTGCTCTGCAGCTGAAAAAGAAAGGTGCTGCTAGAAAAGCAAGGAAAAAAATATTTCCAGAATTATGGAAATGGAAGACCAAAAGAGCTCTTACCAACTGGAGCTTAAATTATGCTCATCAAAAAGAGGATGCAGGCAGGGATGGTGAGAATTCTGGGATTTAATTACTAAATACTGGTAGTAAGTGAAAAAAAAAACCCAAACACCAAACCCTGTCATTTTTAGATTTATAAATGAGTTAGAAGATAATTCTTATTATTTAGGCAAATCCATTGGTTTCCTTCCTGATTAACAGCCCTTTCTCTTCCAGCACCTTAGAAACATGAGAGGCACCAGTCTCTAAATCACACATAGATGGCTTTTCCACTGATAACATCCTCCGTGACTATTGTTCTAAAAGGTGTGATCGGTCTGTTTTGGAAGCTGTCAATCAATCAGTTATATAAAGCAACACCCAGCTGTCTTTTTGATAGTGCTGCCTCAACATTAGCCATAGCTCCTGCCCTGCATTCCCAAACCAAACACTTCTGCGGTGAAAACGACTCTGTACTCTTTCAACTTTCCCCAGGTACCTAGAGGTTAACCCCTGACGTCAACTTCAGACATATTCCTTTGTGTCAACAAGGTAGAACCAGCCCTTACCCCTAACACTGAGTAGCTGTGATTGCACACCCCAGGAACAATCAAGGAAAATGAAGTACAATGCTTCGCACAGAACACCGTAACCCTGAAATGAGGCACAATCCATATGCAGAGGCTTCTATAAATAGAAGCTCATATTTCCTTTCGCCATATGTGCACACACTGTGTACAGCAGCACGAGGACAATGTTATGCACTCTTGAGCAGTGTCACCCATGATTTTTCGTTACTGGACCAAGCTCCCCGTGCTAGACATCTGTATGTCCCATTATGAGATGCATCTTCCACAAATGAGTGTTTTTATACAGTATCATATGTACACAGGAAAACCCCCCAAAACCCGCTGCATGCACTGTTAAGTCACATAGGAAAATTCCATTTTAATGAAGTTGAAAACATCGTGTTATGACAGTGACCTAAGCCTGCAGTTTGGGGGGAAAGGGAGAGCGGAAGGAACGACAACCTGGACGGGCCTGACCTGGGTGCACAGAGCAGCAAAGGGAACAAAGTGTGAGGAAAACCAGAGTAGAAGTTGCAGAGCAACCTGCAAGTCCTTCACTCCCTGCTCAAGCTGCACTGCCCAACCACTCTGTCCATCCCCAGCTCTCATATCACCTCGCCACGCTGGGCAGGACCCAGCGCTTTCCAGCACTCCCTAACACACCCGAAAAACTAGGGAACCAGCACATACCAACAGAGCTGGGGAGGCGATGAAGGGACCGAACATCTCTGGGGTAACTAATACATTCTCTGAGCTCAGGCAGGGTGACACAGTTGAGCCCCTTCCTGCCAGAGGCATTAAAGTAAACACCACCTCTCTGCACTGAAAATGCACACTTGCAGTCTTAAAAGTTTCTTTGGATACAAGAAGTATTTGATTGTATTAGCAGCCAGTTCTGTCTCAGAGAACAAAGACAATCCCCTCACCAAAGTAAGGCACCTGGACAAAGCCCATACCAGTGCTGACAGACTGACACAGCAATGGAAGCATATGCCCCTCAGCATCGAAAGGGTTTAAAACCTACAGTGTAAGTCACGGAGCAATGGCAAGGGAACCAGAAACTCCGGGACAGGAAATTCACAGCCCATTTGAACACCAAGAGGAAAAGGCAGCTTTCAAAGGCTCCAGGTCCTTTGGCTCAGTTCATAGTCTTCACATGGTGCAACGTTGGAACGAGGCAGGGCGATGTCCCCACAGGCAACACCTCAGGGCCACTCCACCCAGTAACCCGCAAACACAGACCCTGCCCTTTGAGCACCCTTCTCAGAGCAGCTTTAATCCAGCCCCCAAAACCATCACACGCAGACCGTGGGCATCCCATCCTTACAGGCAGACCCCTTCAAAATCAGCGCGAGCGGGACGCCAGCCTGTCCCACACCCACTGCCGTTCAGCGGACACCGAAGGGTATCACTCTTTATGCTCCAGCACCTCAACGTCCTTCTTGTAGGGAGGGGCCCAAAACATACCTTTAAAATGAATATGCACATCACATACACACACACACTTCCCTTTAGTTCCATTTTAAATACTGCACTGAGGTCCTTGTTCAGTGAAATCTGTCTCAAACCACTCAGCAAGTGGACAGTGAGTGACAACATGTAAACGAATGTCTCACCCTCCCAAAACCAGGATGACTAAACCTAACGAAAGCTCAGGCAAGGCCCCAAAACCAAAACAATGTGACACATCACACCGATTTTCATACCTACGTCTTCACAAGCTGTTCCCTGATCTGGAGTACAAAGTGCTGAACACCAGCTTTCCCAGCATGAAGCTCATAAAGTCTCCCATGAGCAGCTCCTACTTATTAGGAGAGAAACAAAAGGCCACGTTTTAGTTTGTTCTTGTGTGCACCATCCACAGTGAGAAGTTCAAACAATTACAGCCTTTTGCCCAGCTTTCGCCACAAAGAAGAGCAAGTACCTCAGTGAAAATATCCTTCTCTGAAAGGAGAAGGCAGGCAGAGTTCAGGTCACTGGACACATGCTTGGACTTTGTAATTAATACATAATACAGGTTTAATGACTTATATTTGTATGTCTTCTACATTTGATGTCTTAGTCTCTTTTATCCTTAAAATGTGACTGCGATGAGAAGTCAGCTCGCGTTTCCCCTAGGAAATCACACGTGTTACTCTGATCATGCTCCTCGTTCCTGAGACTGTTCTGAAGTGCCACCGTGGGCAATACAAAACCAAGGCGATCTCTCCAGTGCAAAGTTCAGAGCAAAGAAGGGTGTGTTTAAACCAGGCACAAAGCAGCGAGCTCTCCAGAGCTTATCAGCTGATGACCAACCATTGTTTGGAAGTGCACGCTCATTTACTCCAGCACAGCGGGCAGCAATCCAGGATGGGCTTTGGTTTCTCGTGGAGAGGCAGACTGCACGTGCAACCCCCACGACGAGGGGAAGGCAGGTAATCCGCAGCTCTGGAAGATCCCCAGGATCTCTCCTCACGTCACAGCCTGCCTTTTACAGGTAGAGGACAAGCACACCACTGAACCCCTCAACAGTGTGAGCCAGGACTAAATGAGACGGAGATGAAGCTTACGCTACCTTCAGGGTGGCCGCTAAAGGACAAGCAGCCTCTGAACTGACAGAAAACCTGTCAGTACAAAGCCACCAAATACCTTGCCAACAAACCTGAACCAATGGAGTTAAATTACATCAGATGAGCCTCTCACGGGACGTGGCCACAGCCAGAACCTCAAAACTCTCAAAAATGAGTTATCTTGTCATTTCGCAGCCCCATAACCATCCCGTCAAGCTGGCACAGATGCTGGCTGCTGCCAGAGAGCTGTCAAATCCCCCTTTCCCGGGGGTTTCCAGCACTTCCCTTAGCAGGTACCGTCGCTGATGCATTCATTTGCCGAGCGAGGTTAAGAAACCCATTGGTCTGAACACAACACTTGCAAAAAATATTGCTTCCAGGTGGATTTATATTTTTAAAATCCAGCTTCAGTTTAAAAACCTCCTTCAGTCAAGTCAGAAATGCCAATGCCAGGGCAAGAAAAACATTAGGAAGGTGTAGGTGAGAGATAGAAGGAAACTCGACTTTCAGCGATGTTCCCCACAATTACTGTGTGTCTTCTTGGGCTACTACGAGCCTACAAGAAGCTCCGTACAGCTAAAATCTAACCTTGCAGTCTCCTGATCCA
This sequence comes from Buceros rhinoceros silvestris, assembly GCF_000710305.1. Taxonomy (NCBI): domain Eukaryota; kingdom Metazoa; phylum Chordata; class Aves; order Bucerotiformes; family Bucerotidae; genus Buceros; species Buceros rhinoceros. Next base: position 6,561 of record NW_010418589.1, on the reverse strand, counting down.
GGGGCAAAGCTCCCTTTTACCTCTGGATATAGTCTACTCATGGACCTTGCTGGTTTATTTTATCAAAGGCAGAGAACTCCTGATCGAGACAACAGTGGCCTTGAGTCCCACCAACTGTTGCTCTGATAATTACATAGAAATCAGCTAAAAACAACCGATTAAAAACAACAAAAATTGAACAACGTACTTCGCCAAGCGCGTATCACTAAACATTGAGCAAACAACCCTCAGACATCCCCTTAAGTATTTTCCTAGGTTTCAAATAGGGAAGTGAAGTAAAAACAACTGAAGTCAAAATATCTGAATTCCCAAGGCCAGACTGAGAGCTGACGGGGTGGTTTAGGGACTGCTGGGCAGGAGGAAGAGGTAGCCTCAAGAGCAGTAAGCTGAAGATTTGTACTAGTGCTTGTACATCAAGCCAAACAAGCCTCCCTTGGAAAGAAGGATGTTGTAGAAAGATGACAGACAAAATGTCTCAAAATCTCATGAAAGCATGTCTGGGCTAGTGGGATGGGGATGCTGTAGCAGGAAGGGCAAGGACCAGTCACAGAACAAGGGGGAATATCAGGCAGCTCATCCTCACGGGAAGGTACAACCAGGTGAGTAACTGCTTCCTTGCATGCTTTTATTCTGCCGTAATACAAGAGAGTTGGCACAAAACTATGACCGAAGAATAAGTTCATCACTTCAGCTTTTCCAGGAGCACAGTGGGGTAAATTGCTAAGCTGCTCATCCAATATGCTGCTGGGGGTATCACCAAAAATACACCTCAGACAACAGTGGCTAAAGTTGTACTCATGAAAGAAATCAAGTCTATTCATTTTTTATACATCTAAATACTAAACCACAAAAATACTGCTTCCCCCACCCCCTATATTTAAATTACCTGCCTGAACGTGATTATTTGGAGATGAAGACTCTGAGGCTGAGGCAGGTTCATTGCACAAACAGCAGCCCTTGCAAAACAGCCCACTGGCACGTTGGAAGTACTCCAGAGTTAGGGGAGTGGAATTGTTCTTCCCCTGACCAAGCAGATTTACTGAGGAGCCTGGAGTGACAGCGACTGGAATCCCCAGCGTAACTGGAATCCCCAGCACCGCTCGTGGCAGGGGGATGGAACCTGCCTGTGTCACTCACTGTAATTACAGCCTCTGCTCAGCCATAGTATCCTGATTCATAGAAAAAAAATGAAGGTGAGCACTCAGTAACTCTAGAAAAAAAGCACTAGAAATAGAGCAAAGTCTATGTGTGTCACGCTCTGTGTCATCTGGATTAGTACATGTTCAAACAAAAAAGGGAAAGCCCGTAATTAAAATGTCCAAAAGGCCTTCGTGCTTCACATTCCTTACAGCTAGACGAGCATGACACGACATCCTCTGTATGTCACCAGAATGAAAAAGAAGGCTCTGATTTGCCTCTTTCCTGCTACGCAGCTGCTCGGACTCAGCATGGGCATTCTCATTTTGTACCTATTTAAGGGCCTGACTCAGAGTAGAATGAGCAGACTGTTCTCACTGATCGTGAAGGACATTACATCAAATCTTCTACACCCACAATGCTGAATAATTTAGGTCACCTAGTGAACTGGGCTTGTTGAAATTATGTTGTTTTACCATACTGACAGAGCCTAAGTGGATGTCTAAGTGCAAGAAACAGTGACCACGTCTACACAGTGAGGGCTCCTCTGAAAAGGAAGAGCTTGGGCAGGCCTAGGGCTCCGAAAGGACATGCAGCTCAAAGTGAGTTCCACCAGGATGCTGAGAAAAAAACAAGATGGGACGAGTGCAGTATATAAAAGTGGCCGAGGTGGTATTAGCAGCAAGGAAGTTATTTTACCCACGAAGGTGACAAGCATGAGACTGATGCTGAAGTACCGCATCTAATTCAGGCAGGGGGGTGCAGAAGAAGCAAAGCAGCACAGAAAGTGTGAAGAAAGATCCTGAAAATGCTGAAGAAAAGTGTCACAAAAAGGATTTTCAGACTGAAGAAACAATGAAATGCAAAGAGAATTCTCTGCTCCATCTAGCACGATAAAACTGAACAGCAACTTGACAACAGGCACTAGATGGGCTTCTTAACCAACTGGAAAGACACAGCAAGAGCCAAAGGCAGAAACAAGTAAAAGAAGAAATAAGGCGCAAACTGGTGGAAGGGGGAACCCCGTGGAGCAGGAACCTGGAATCAAGCAAGCAAGAAATGTTGGGATACCACGTCTTGCTGTCAATCGATCAAGTCACTGGGGTTAACATGCCAGTAACCAAGCAACAGACTGAGGGTCTGCAGCACACTACATGCTGATACACACACCAAGTACAAAGACGCAAAAGCAATTCTAAGTAACACAACAATGCATTGTTGCCTGTCAGCTCTATCTGCAGACACTGGCACGCATCGGACGATAAACACTGTTCGAGTCAGCAGACAAACCAAGTCAGGAAAGATTTTTCTAGTGCATTGAGATAAAGACTGTGCTCGTGTAGAGCCAGTCAACTGAGCAGATTAAAAGACAGCTATGATTTCATACAGTCAGCTGCAGCGAGATAGATCTCTGCTTTGCAGGAGTGAAGCAACACGGAGGAGGTACTGTGCTGAGCCATCCATACCAGCACCACGACAGCCACGAGACAGCAGTTAGAAACAAGACGTGCTGTGAGGGTACGGAGAACCTGAAATCTGCGCTGTCCTAGCAGATGGCAAATGAAGCTGCAGAAGTCTCCTCCAACTCAAGTCAGTCATGAGTGATTGGCTTGTGAGCTTGTTGCTTGTACACTCAGCGTTTCCTGTACCCTGCACAGTGCTTAGTCCTTCGCACTGGATTTCACTGAGGAATGAGGGTTTTCCCTCTGCGAATGGAGAGCTAAACTGCCCTTGGAAAAAGGCATCAGTTCATGCTTACTACTTGATTTCTTCTTAGCTTAAGATGCGAACCATTAAGTCTCCAGATTAAACTGAGCAAATATTTGAACAATGAAAGAGCAAATTATTCTGCTAAGGAAAGGATAAACTCCCCGACAAAGTGTGATTTGTAGTGTCTATTATGGTCAGCATTTGAAAAAACCATATACGTTGTGGGCAATTTGTAGCAGCGGCCTCGGACGTTTTTCCAAGCTCAGAGGCCGCTTGTCACCTGGCTTCTTTCCCACGGAGATCAAACCATGAGTGGTTTAGACCACAGCTGCCTGTAGACAACACCAAGTATTCTATGCCCCTCGCTTGTCACCCATCCCCACAGTGAACACAGACGCTACCCCTGGTAAGTCAGTAAAGCTCGTATTTACAAAGACCTAGAAAAACAAACACTTTGTTTTACGCAGATTTACCCAGTAACCTTCAAAAAAGGGCACTTCTTTACAACAAAACCCAGCGGGGATGCCCTGGTTTCACTGCCACACAGATCCAAGCTTCAGCTGGCCCCTCCCGAAATCATGCAGCGGCAGTAAGGAGGTGGGACAGCGAACCTCGGGGACAGAGGCCCCGGCTAGCAGTTGTCACTTGAAAGAGGAGACCTGAAGCGGCGGCAATCTTCTCTCTTACAGCAGGTGATGGTTACAG
>NW_010418589.1:0-2901 GCF_000710305.1 Buceros rhinoceros silvestris | reverse complement strand
TCTTTCCAGAACGAGCCCGGGGTTTAGTTCCATCTCAGGGAAACTCAACTCATCTTTCTCGTTTTGCAAGTCAGTATCGGCAAATCAAACACAAGATTTAAACAGGGCAAATAAGGGAGGGTGCATATAACTGCACGGCTCTAAGGAGGAAGAGTCACGTCCTAGGCTCTACGAAACACCGGAGCCCTTCTGAGGTCATTAGCAACACCAGGACTCACAGACCGTTGGGAGCACATGATGTTAAATGGGCAGCGGCTTGCAAAGCCTCACAGCTCAGACTGGTCTTTCGATGTCAGTTAAAGACGCGCTCGCGAAGCGGCAGCAGAAGGGCAGTGCTGGCTGCTGGTGAGCAAGGACAGTGATTCCCTGGAAACAGAGCCAGGAAGGCTGTGACTGACGTGACAGTCTGGTGCAGCACAGGAGAACAGCGGCCTCCCAGCCGGGACAAAAGTACAGCGAGAAAAGCAAAGGCAACCTCCAGTGGCCACCACAGTTAAACTCGTTTGTCCCTCAGTTTGCGTTTCAGGCCTGCCTGCTGAACACGCTCGGTAGCAGGTTATCTGCCTCACGCACAGGGATGCGCAGGTGGTTCTGCACGGGCTCTGCGTGCGCTCCCCTGTCATTTTGCTGTACCCTATTCCCCACCCGCTGAGTACTCCAGACTTGATCTTAGTCTTATAATTATATTTTTAAAAAGCCTTTTGCATACACAGATACACACACATACATACACAATACACATATACACACGGATGCACTCACTCTACATGACAGAAATAGTCTCGGGATGGCACTGGATTGCCCAAGGGTGAGCCCGCGCAGCCGCAAGAGTCGACTGCTGTTACCTGAAACACCTGCATGTGGCTGGCAAACAGGACACGGGCTCTGCAGTCCCTTAAACCACAGCAGGTGGGGTAAAATTCCCCAGCAAGGACCTAAATGGCACTGGAAGCCTCTGCAGAAGAGGGTGGATTTCACGTGCAGGCACTGAAAAGAGGTCCTGGGCCAAAACCGGTCTGATTCGCTCTTACTCTCCACAGTCCATACAACAGCAAATGGTTTCATGAGAATAACAAGATTTAAGTTTGTACATGGATGTCAGTAAAGAAAAGGGGCTGACACCAAAATGCAGACAGCCTGACAGCCAATAAAGCATTAGTGAATCTAATGAGTTAAAAACTGGGAAGTGAGAAAACAGAAACAATAGAGAAAAGAGACCTATTAAAACTGAATTTAATAACGTGCCTTTGCGATCTCTCTAAGGAAGTTCTTAGGTAAATACTTAGGTATATGACAGAAGTCACCCACAACTGGTATCTACTACCACAATCAGTATCTACTACACCACGATATTCCTTTTAGACTTCAAAGAAAAATGTAAAATAAAACTCTCTGTGCCAAAGATGACAGCTCTGATACTACTCACTTACATACTGTCCAGAGTGTAATGGAAGAGCTTATTTCTAGGGAACACTTCAGAATTATATAGGCTTGAGCATTTGCTCTATCATTATCGTACAGTTCTGCACATCCTGGGAATGTTGGTGAAGAAGGAAAGCAGTTAGAAAAACGGAAAAAACAATGGTACCATGTTTCAGAAAAGGTTGATTAGCCTGTTTTTAAAAAAGTCCGAAAGATATCAAGTGGTAATTCCCTTCTCTCCCTGACCCTGTGAAAAGAATATCTGCAACCTCTCTCACTTCAGAAGTGGGAAGACCTTGGGGATTCAGGACAGGAGGGAGCAGATGAATCAGGATGATGTAATTGAGATGGTGGTTGATGAAAATGGGAGAGCCAGGCAGAGAGGTGTCTTTGAGCATCTTCATTTAGTGAACTCAACTGCAAACAGGCATGGCCTGGAAAGACCCCACACTGCCAGGGAAGGAATTCAGGCAAACTAACCGTGGGGATCCCCTGCTGTACGCAGCGTTGGCGTGCACATTTACACGCTATAATGAAGGAAATGAGGCTGCTTTTCATTTACTCCCCCTCACACTCCCTTAATCCCACATCAGAAATATTTGTGAAGGATTCCCACAAATCGCATGGCAATGCTTTACCCAGGAGGTTGTCCCCAGAAGAAGCTGCAGGGGAGTGGGAACCTGACGAGGTCGCTGCTTTTCATGGTGACAAGTCTCTAGGACAGGGAGGGCCTCCCAGGACTCTGCTAAGAGTAACTGCAGCTTCAAGCCATGTATTGAGACAGCCCCATGTCAAAAAGGGGGTTCAATCTTAGCAGCCTACAGACACAAATCCTTACTCACACTTTGTCCCAAGGAGCAGGGAAAGTGGTTTTTATCTTCTTCTTCCATGGGAAGTCTGAACAGAGGTATGAGAGGTAAAATCACCACAAACAGTACCAAAGAGGGTGGTGGATTTTGTGATTTCTTGCAAAAATGCATATTTTGCATTCAACAGCAAGCAGCTAGATCTCCAGTGCCCTTATACATGTAGCTGAGATGACATCAGGACTTACAAGTGGGGTTGACAAACACCACTATTTATGGAGAAGGAAGTACCTCAATAAAAAGAGAGGCATGGCTTTGTAGTTCAAACCCGAGGTATGCCGTATTTCTCAGTCCAGCTCTTGCCTCTGCCAGACTCTCGGGGTGACGCGTCCTGGCGCATCAGTTATCTTTTGCACACACTGTACTCCCTTTCACCTCTTGTAATCAGACTATAATCTCTTTGCTCAGACACGCCCTTCCTACGCACACATGGAAACAGCGTGCCAGCTTCAACACCCTCCCACTTTCAGCTGGCCTCTCAGTATTAATAAAAGTCCCATCTTTAACAAAGGGACCGTTGTGGACAGTTTCAGCAAGGAGGAGACAAGACTGAATGGACCATAAAGGCAACAACACTCGGCTTTCCAGGCAGCAGCCTGCCCGGTCACTGCTG
>NW_010418588.1:3713-4058 GCF_000710305.1 Buceros rhinoceros silvestris | reverse complement strand
CCTCGGTCTCCGAGTGCCCAGCCGGACGGGGCGCCCGTTCGCTGGGCTGGGCTAGGGGGTCGCTCCACTCGGGGCCAAGGAACTTTATTTCTGCACCAAGATCTTCTCAGCGAGCGCTCTCTTAACCCTGAGCGGTCACAGAAACCACAGCTTGCGCGACAAGCCGGTGGCGGCGGAGAACACTCCCCCTCGGTGCCGCACGTCCAGCCCGTCTCACACATCCCCGGGAACCGCCGCTAACCCTGTCTTTGGCCGCTGAGCTCCCGCGGGTGCGGTGGCTACTCCCGGACCCGCTCCGCCGGCGCACCTTTGGCCGAGTGTAGAAATGAGCAGTTGGGGAAGGGG
>NW_010418588.1:0-3493 GCF_000710305.1 Buceros rhinoceros silvestris | reverse complement strand
CTCGGGCAAGGGGGCTCCCTCACCCTTCTGGGTGGAGAACAGTGGCACTGCCTAGATGAGAAAGACATGAAAGGTCGAGCCAGAGTATTAGCCAATATTTACTCTGAAATCTGGTTTTGTCTTCGTCTTTTGTCATCTGGTAACCATCTGAAATATTAAATGCAGCAATTGTTTTGGTTTGATTTTTTTAATTATTATTATTATTGTTCAGTTTCAAAAGGTTTTGGCGAATGCTTGGGAACTGAGCACTCCTCCAGCCTTCCATCCTAACCAATAATCACAACTACTGCAAACCTCTCGCTAGCGGGGCAGCACTTGCTGCTCTGACTTGATAAAAGTGTGAAAATGAATGGAAGTTGACTAGAAAATGTAATTCCAGAGGGGTTCCTTTAGCTCCTTTTATTTGGGCAGTAATTTTCATTACAGCGGTGAAAATACAGAGGAAATAAAATTATTTGTGATAGAGTATGACTGTGATACGCTGACGAAGTTTCATAATTAATATCATCAATTATTTTTGTTAGTATAGACTTCTGTTTACTAACCCTGGAGTCCCTATAATAATAGTAGCAAGAACAATAATAATAATCCCCTTTGAAGTAACTGATTGCAGATTCTAGTGTGATCGGATGTATTAAAAACAATCAAACAAACAAACCACCACAAAAAACAAACAAAACCACCTGAGACTCGGACATTACATCAAACCCCAGATCTGCTCTTGGGGTTATTGGTGCTGCTCGGAGAGAGCCGTGCAAAGTTCTCCCTGCAGTGGTGGCAGTGCTCTGCCTTGCAGAGTGCAAAGAGCAAGCTGAAAATTATAGGCAGGGAGAAGTGCCAGAGTGGTACTGTACTAATCCTTGCTGAGACAACAACTTGTGTTGGAGGCTAGCAGAGAATCCGAAATGTAATTTCGGGAGGGAAGGATCTGTAAACAATATAGCCGAGTTGGTAAAAACCTGCCTTACAATAGCCTGCCAGAAGGTGAATGTCAGATCAAAGGAGAACTGAAAAGATGTCCTTTTATATTTCCACCACCACCACCCCCCATCCCTAAATCAACCATGGAAACTTCACGACTCCGTAAAACATGTGCTGCTTTCCTGGGGAGACAGCTTCCAGTTTCCCCTCGGAGAAAGCTTCTCTTCCCCCCAACCTCGCTGCTTAACTCTTGTGTTTTGTTTTTCCTTTTCTTTTTGAATCCATGATGCCCGAGCACCTTACTCATTTCATATCATGCCCAAATGGTTTTGCTCTTAACTTTCCACCTCTCTCCCCAAACAGGAACAAAGTCAGGAAATGAGGCACAAGACTCCCCTTGTAACGAGGAAAAGAAAACGGCTTTACAGAAACACCCCGGAAAAGTCAAGTAAGTTAAAATATGTCTTTTTTTTCAGTTCAAAGAAGACTATATTTTTTTTCAGCTTAGTGTTTAACGTACTTGCGTAAACACAAATCAGCGACACAACTCCCCACCAGCAGCTGCCTAATCCTGCTCAATGCCTATTCATTTGGAGGTTCTAGAATTAATATTTGACGACTCTCTCATTGAAACAACAACCTCTGACCCCATGTGATTGCACTGTCACATTATTCTATGACATATTCATCTTGAATTCATTTACGGGCGATTTGATTGGAATGAGGTTTGACATGTATTGGATCCTATTAAAAAAGAAGACTTTGATCTTGTTGATGGGGTTTACATGATATGTATCATCTTTACCAGGGATACCAGGCTTCCTCAATGTGGTGTCTAAGTAGTTAGTGACTGACAGCTTATCTGACAGGAATACCTTAATCTTGAGGTACTGAATGAAATATTCTATTCAAAACAAGCATATGCTTTGCTTGTCCTAGGATAGCTCTAGGTCACTAAAAGCGAGAGGCAGATCTAGGTACAAGGCACTGCTCGTCTGGAAGCTGAGTTCCCATTACCGGGAATCCTGAAATAAAGAAGTCTCCATAAGTGAGAACGGGGTGAGGGAGTAGAAACAAAGGCAGAGTGTGCTCCCGAGCCTCTTGGTACCCTCTCCTCTCCGAGGAGATGCTGGGATTAATCAAAGGCTTTCTTGAACCACCTCTTTCTAAACAGCAGTGCCTTCTGCCGGGGCAGACAGGGACTCGGGCTCAGGTCCTGCGCCTTCCTCTGTGTCACTTGCTGCCTCCTGCATGCCTCCCTGCCTAATGAGAGTTTGGGGGATAAGGAATCGGGCATGCTGACTTTTGGTCCTCTCTGTTTCCATTCCTCGCTTTTTTCCCTTTCTCACAGTAAATATTAGGATTTTCAGATGAAACTGTTTCCCTTCTCTCGTCCAGGAGTTGAAGCTGAAAGGTAACCTCTGGAACTGCTGTCTGGAGAGTTCAGGGCATCCCGTCCAGTCCCAGCCCTCGGGCATCGGCTGGAAAGTTTCTAGCTGGCTCGTCAAAAGGGAAATTTCCGCAGATGCAGGAGTGCGAGAGCACGGGGCTGGGTGAAGGTCAGACTTGGAGCTCCTCAATGCTTCCCGGGGCAGGAGCTGTTCCTTGCACTCAGCTCCACTCTAAGGATGAGCAGGATTTGGCCCCAGGTCAAAGCACAGCACTTGGTTTTCGAGGGCTTTGCATCTCACCTTCACTGCAAGCCCTGTCTTCAGCATAGGTAGAAATCTGGATAAGCACCTTGCTGTGTAGGTAGATTCTTATTTAAAAAACCCCCAAAAAACAACAAGGCAAAATGTGGTGAATCTGCAAAGCAGTCCAGCAGCTGGGGCTGTCCCCAGCCCCGGGGATCGCAAAGTGGTGTGCAGCACAGTTTCCATCCCGCAGGCCCCGGTAGCCTCCCGGCGCGGGGCAGAGGTGCAGGCAGAGACCTGGGGGTTTAGGCTGCCCGTCTCGGCCCTGCAACCCCGTGGTGTAGTCAGGCAGAACTCTGGGTCTCCCACGGCAGGGTGGAAAGCAGAGAGGCTGCCTTCTCCCGGCACTGCATCGGCTAGCTCGCCTCATCACAAAGAGAGCCGAGTCGGGACAGGGTCGGACAGGGTCGAGCGAGGAGGAAAAGAGCTTGTGACGTGCCCTTAGAACGCGGCATCTTTCTAGAGCAGCCCTCCAGACCGGGCGGGCTTTGGGGCCGGGGGCTGCAGACGGGATTGCAGAAATACAGCAGCTACTAGAAAATTTCTGCTCAGGATCAATCTATTCGTGTTGATGTGGCACTCAGGAGAACATTGCGGTCCCTCTAAACTTCACTTCCCTTAAGATAAGATCTATCCTACAGATCTCATATAAATATTGTCCTATTGACCTGCCCTGAAGTTTCAGCTTCAGCTCAGAATGTTTCTGTTCTGCTGCTTGAGTAATCTTGGTTTCTCCCTAGAAAGACTCCTGATCCACCCAGCTCATGTGTCCTGAGGGTAGTCTAGAAGGGGATGCCCATACTGAAGCCAGGTGGGTCAGAAAGGAAATAATAACAATTAAAAAAAAAAAAGAAATTAAAAAATTTACCCTGCACAAG
>NW_010418587.1:730-1108 GCF_000710305.1 Buceros rhinoceros silvestris | reverse complement strand
ATATTATGAAGAGAAGATGCTACTTGCCTTCATCTGGATATTGTTTAGGAAGGCATTATAAAAAAAAAAAGGGAAATTTGTTCCAGCTCTCCTTTACTGTTCAGCATAATCGTTTCCAAGCGCTTGAGATTGCTGCTGCTGTGAGGAACAGGAGACAACAAGTGAGAAGATGTTCACCAGTGACCACAGGGAAGAAACATTTTGATCTGTACTTAGGTGGAAACAACAGCCCCTGCGGATGGGGAATAGGTGTTGCACCCTCCATCCGCCTCGGCTTCACCTCAGCTGTTCCTGGCGTTCCGAAATCAGGCCATAACCCAGGATTTTCCGGGAGAGAGCAGAGCAGGGAGGCGCCCTGCGGGCCTGTTCGCCACGTCA
>NW_010418587.1:0-615 GCF_000710305.1 Buceros rhinoceros silvestris | reverse complement strand
TGTCCCCGCTGGCTCGGCCAAACCAGAGAGCGGGCAGGGTGACGCCTGGAAAACAAGCGCCTGCAGCAAAAACGAAGCCGTAAGAGATGGAGACCAGGAGCTAAAGCTCGCCCTGAAGCGGCTTTGGACTGATTCCTCAGCCAGGCAGGAACTGCTTTTTCCTCCCTTTCTCGCTGCAGCAGGCAGCCACGGAGGGGTTTTGCTGTTAACCGTCAGCAGCGCCCCGGAGATCTGATTTTTTAATCCCATCCGAGGACTTTTAAGGCGATACAAGTGACCGCTTTTCATTTAAACCGTCAGGAAAAGAATTTCTACGGGCTGTTACGGCTCCAGGAGCTGCCAGCCCGCGCTGGCGGCTCTGGGGTTGCTCTTACAGCAGGGAGCGATCACCACCCCGCAGCTGCTGCCGGGGGTGGGTTCTACGCGCTCGTCGCTAGCTGCAGCCCGCCCCGGCACCGCGTGGCACCCCCGTTTGAAGTCACCGAGCTGGAGACGGCCGAATGACGTAAGGGGTGACGTCAGCCCAGCCCGATTGCTGTGCAGAAGCAGCGTTGATGCCTAAAGTTCAGGAGTGCGTGGGATGCGCTTAAACCGCGCCGCGCTCGCAGCGGTTTC
>NW_010418586.1:562-848 GCF_000710305.1 Buceros rhinoceros silvestris | reverse complement strand
GGCCAGCCCTGCGCGGGCAGAGGCCGGCGCTGCGGGGGTGGGAACGGCTCACCTGCCCCGCAGCCGCCCGGGAGAGGGTTAGAGCAGAGCACGGGGAAGAGCTTCTCTTTGATAATCGCCTGCTCTGGGGTTTTTACACTATCCGCGTCTCGGGGTGTTGCACAAACGGACAGTTGGTGGTGTGAGACGTCGGAGAGGGAGTGTGCTGCTGTTGATTCCCACTCTGAGCAAGGGCGGTTGCAGGTTTCCTCCCAAAATATCTGTAATAGAAGCACCAAACCCCGAA
>NW_010418586.1:0-218 GCF_000710305.1 Buceros rhinoceros silvestris | reverse complement strand
CCCCGCCAGTTCCCTCAGCCGCTCCCCAGCGCATTGTGCTCCAGACCCTGCACAGTTTTGGTCCCTCCCCCGGACACGGGCCGTGCCCGGATCGAGCTGAGCGTTAAGAGCTCCAGCACCCCAGCCAGCCCTGCTGAGGCTCAGGGAGCAGCACGTCTTGTCCCCGCTGGCTGGTTTCTGAGGTGTCCCTGGCTAGTTAGATTCCACTTAGGATATCG
>NW_010418585.1:10883-12337 GCF_000710305.1 Buceros rhinoceros silvestris | reverse complement strand
GGAGACTGTATTATACTTGTATGTGCCTATTCATGTATTTATCAGCCTCTCTCTCTTTTCCAGTCCTGTTTCACTTTAAAATGATTGATTTTATGGGTTTTTCACTATTAAAACTCTTCTGTTTTCACCCCCTTTACATTAAACCTGTGTTTGGTTTTCCTTTGCCTAAACAAAGCCTTAAATTCAAGCCATAGCGCTAAGCTCCTTTCTGCGAAGGTTGCGGTGGGTTTACATTCCATCCAAAACCCTGTTGTCGCAAAACCCTTTTGGTTTTAACATAGTTTTAACCCACGACACTGGGCCTGAAGCTCCTCAGCCAACTTCTGTGAGACTTCCTTCTTCTTGTCCTGTACCAGCAAAGCTCTGGCAGGTTCTGTCCTTTCTCCAGCCCTCTGCTGAGGCAACGATTTCATGCCCGTGCCTGATCAGTGGTTTTGATGTGCCTTGGTGATGGAGGAGTTGTCAGGCGCTTGATTGGCTCCTGCAGACCCCTGCATCTTTCTTCCAGCTGTTTGGTGAGGGCAGCTATCTTAGCATTTTTCTGCTGGAGCATCTCTGCCTCCTTGCATGCTCCCAGAGAACTTCCCTTTCTCAGGAGGTGGCTTTTTACCTCCATGTTACCAAGTTCCCTCTCCAGGTGTTCCAGGGCATGCTGCAGACACGTCTTCTGCTCCATCAACCCTCTGCATGTTATACCAGAAAGCACCATGTCTTGCCCCACAGGCTATGGCACCTGGATCAGAGCATCCACCACAGCCTGCCATGTTGTCTGCTGCCCGGTGCTGTGACTTTTGGGGGTTCTCTTCTCTAGTGCCAGTCAGAAAGACCAAGGCTTGATCTGGCATCTGGCCATGGGCAGAGCCTGGGGCCCATTTCCACCAGGGGAGCAAGAGCTCTGCATCTCCTGATGTCTCTGGTGTCCAGGAGAGCCTTCAGGCCAGGTCCAGCAGTGCAGCTCGTGAGAGTGGAGACGCTCACCCTCCAGCTCAGCCCATGGCACTGCCAGCTCCCACCAGTGCTCCTCCTTCTGCCCAGGGCACTCGAGGACTTGCGCCGGGCCCGGTGGGGAGAGGGGCAGCTGCACACCACAGCCCCCCCGCCCGCACCATCACACCTGGTGTCTGAAGGAGAGGGGAGGATGCCATCGGCCACCAAACACCGCTGTCAGCTGTCACCAACAGTCGCCTTGCCTGGGACTGTAAGGAGCGGCAGCCCCCTGACCCCATGTCAGCCGCTGCCTGCATTCACCGTGCAGGAGCAGAGGCAGCGTCTGCCACGGGCCAGCGGTGGGCAAGTGCAGCCCTTGTGTGCGTGGCCTGGCCCAGAGCACTCAATGGAAGGTGGTGCAGTGCCGCCTTATATGGGACTGTCATGGGTTTGGGCTGGGCCAGCCAGTGGCTTTCACTTCTGCAAACAGACTTGACTCTCCTCCCCCTTCAGTGACTTCAATGACT
>NW_010418585.1:0-10772 GCF_000710305.1 Buceros rhinoceros silvestris | reverse complement strand
TGACAAGCCTCTCCTTGTTTTTTTTTTTCCCTCCCAAACACTTAATATCTCCGTTGCCTGAGATATGATCACCTTTGTTGGCAACGCCAGGCAGGCCGGTTTTCTGGAACCACACCTGTAAGGAAGCTGTGAGCAGGGGAGCGTGTGTAATTAACCCTTGTCTATTCTGTGAAAATAATGAAGTCTTGCAATGTCTCAGGGAGACTCCAAAGACATAAGTTAGTATCAGCACAGTTTATGTTAACATGCTGAAGTTCAATTAATTTTATAAAGATTTAGAGTATAAATTCTTTCAAAATATGTAGGACTTTTTTCCATTTCTTCATGAGACAAACTCCAACTCTTACAACTCCGAGGTGGACATTACATGATCAAAAATCCTCACAGAAAACTAAAAAGATTTTCATCTCAGAGAAAAACATGATTTATGGAAAAAATAAATACATAACTAATATTTGAATAGTAAACTTGAAGTACCAAAAGAATGACCGCTGAAGAGTTGAACAAACCTTTTATTTCATACCCTAAGAGCAAACATTTTACTCTCCAAACTTACTTTTTTCCAAATTGCAGAGTTTGAATTACAATAGTCCCTGACTAGTAGTCCCCTGTGGTCACAGGAAGCTCCTTCTTCACCTATGAAGTCTGCTATTCTGTAATCTGCTCTTTGCTTCAGCCTCCCAGCTCTCTACAGTCTTTGAAACTTTAGTCTAGGCAGTCTCTGATGCTGCCCAGGGCAAGAATGATCTCCCTTTTCCTTGAAGAGGGTCTGCCTGATCCAGCCCCTCGAAGAAAAATAAGACAGCTGTAAATTAGAGTGGATAAAATAAATGCTGCACTTCAGTATATAAAATACATCTGAAAAGCTATGTTCAGTAGAAATATAATATTAATAGAATATTTAAGCACAGTAGTTCAACCAAATCTTGAAAAATTAGTAAACTATAACATAATTATTTCCACTTCTTTGTACCTCCACTGTAGTCTAGCAGATGTATTAATTAGGGTGTGCAATACTTTGTGTACCATGTTCCCAATGTTTTATTTCTTTTTATCTTTAGTAGATTTATTTGAGACCTAATTTGGATCTAGAACATCTATAAAGCTTATAAATGATTTAACAATCAGTTTAAAAAAAATGAACTTTCAGTTTAACTAACTCAATATTTTTACTTATGCAGCTTTTTTTTTTTTTTTTTTTTTACTTTATTATTCCACTTAGAAGGTTATGTAAAGCAGAACAAAGACTAGGGAACTGATGTATGCTATGAGGTTTCTGATCCTCACACCAAAATACAAAACGGTAGTATAAATCTAAAAAAATGTACATGAACTGTTAATAAGTCTTACATAATTTATTACCTAATGGTGATCCTGGCAGTCATTGTTGATTATAGAGCTTTAGTTAATACGGTGAGACAGTAATTTAAGAGAAATATTGTTTGCACTCATCTTGCTTCTCTTGAGTAAACTGTACAGCACTTTGGATGTACTCTGTGTTCTAAGGGCAAGGCGGAGAGAACAGTTGACACTACAATGGAACAGGTAAACAGAAAGAAAGTATAGGAGAATAAAAAGTCCTCAAAACCATTAGCTGGTGTATATCGGATTAAAGTTTTTCTACTAGATTACTGGTGACAGTAGCAAAAATCGTATGTAGTGCATTCATCTGAATGCAGCTAATACACCTTAGCTCTATTGTATACCACAGCATTAGTTAATTATGCTTATCATGTGTTTAATTGTGGATTATCATACCCACTTGCTGGATACCCAGAAAGCCACTTTCTCCCCTCAATAAGATGAGGGGAGAAAATAAGGTGGAAAATCTTATGAGTCAAGCTAAAGACAGGGAGATCACTTACTGATTACCATAATGGGCAAAACAGACTAAACGTGGGGAAAGTTAATTTAGTTTATTGTCAATTAAAATGGATTTGGATGGTAAGAATCAAAGACAAAAGCTAAAACACCTTTCCTAACACTGCTTTTTTTCAGGCTCAACTTCACTCCTTCATCCCCAACTCCTCTACCTGCTCCCCACTCTAGTGACACAGGTAGATGGGTAATGCAGGGTTGTGATCAGTCCAAAACAGCTCCTCTCTGCTGCTTTCTCCTCCTCACTTTTTTCCCCAGAGATTACCCTGCTTCAGCATGGGGCCTTTCTGCAGGTTTCAGTCCTTCAAGATAAGCCTGCTCCAGTGTAGCTTCTCCACAGTTCTTTCAAGAAATACCCACCTGCTCTACTCTGCTGTCTACATGAGTTGCAGGAAAATAGCTGCTTCACCACAGTCTGCTCCAGGGGCTGCAGGGTAATCAAGCTGCACTTGCACCTCCTCCTCACCCTCCTCCTTCTCTCACCTTGGTGTCAGCAGGGCTGTTTTTCACACTTTCTCTCACCTCCTGCTGTCTACCTTGACTGATGGGTTCAGCTTTGATCAGCAGTGGGTATGTTGGAGCTGGCTGGATCCAGCCGTGTGCAGCACAGGGCATCCCCTAGTCTCTTCTTACAGGGACCACCCCTGCAGACCCCTCCTGCCAACACCTTGTCATGCAAAATCAATACAAACTGTAATGAGCAAATAACAAGAACTTGAGGGGAAGTGGCATCACCTTAGTTCTGAACCTGCAAAGCTGGGTTCTTAGGCCTTTCCTGGTCCATCACTACTGCTGCTGGCCAAAGTAGTTAAAGTGCATGCACACCTATCAGATCTCTCACTATGACTGTGAAACTAAAAACGTTTGAATTTTGTCTTCTTCTTTTCTTACAAATCCTTTTGCATCTTAAGGATCTGTATCATCATATTCAGCCGGGCTCCATGACCCTGTGTCAATCACAGCTTGTCAAGCTAACCTGTAGTTCCCTGAGGGATCATGAACTGGAGAAGAGAATTTACTAATGCGTTACAAACATGAATCTTAATCTTCAGCATCTGTAATCTCAACTAAGCCAAACTAGAAGGCAGACTTTTTTTTTTTTTTTCTGGCTCCCTCCTATCATGTAGTCAGACATGTGCTTATTGTTTCAGCCAAAGACTGGGACAAAGACAAAGACTGAGGAGGTCAACCAAATGTTAATATCTGAAATTATATCCTTACTTTATTTCTTCTGTGACTAGAACTTCATTGTGCTTTCAAAAACCACAACTGCTGGCAGAAGAAAATGGTAGAATGTGTATTTATGTGTTTGCTCCTAGAACATTTCACTTATTTATGTATTATTTGTTAAGAAGTGGTTCCAGCTTGTGGCTGCTTCTTAGGGGCTCTTAAGCATCCTTGCTACTAGGAAAGCCCAAGACTAAGTCTTGCTGATCTGCCAGAGAAAATCTAAAGGTGAGGAAAGAAGGTAGGGCTAAATCTTCAGTCTTTCTACCAAATTCAGAACTGTCTTTATGTGTTTTTTTCTCTCTCAGAAACACGAGGGGTGAGTGGGGGCAATTCTGAACCTGTAGCTTATCTGGCTTTATTTCACTTTAGTGGAAAAATTTGCTTAGTGCCATAGAAACAGATGCAATTGACTTAGAAGTCAGTCACTACAGTTTTAATCGTAAGTACAGCAGATTACAAATTAAATTAACTGTCAGAGGGCTTATTGCGTTTTGTGTGGCATTTTTCCTGTCCTTAATTGAACAGCTTGATTTCAGCAGGGAGGGAACTGGTGCTTCTCCACCTCTGGATATTTTTAAGCACCCACCTTTTTTTTCCATAGTATTGTGAAATAGTATTGGATTGGCTTTACATGGCAGCTGGAGATGTGGCTTCTGTGAGAGGACACCAGAAACTGCCCCCATGTCTGACAAAGCCAGTTTCAGCTGGCCTGCCTGTAGACCCGCCACTGGCCAAAATTGAGCCAATCAGGGATGTTGGCAGTGTTTCAGGGGTAACATATTTAAGAAGGGAAAAAAACACTGCACACGGGCAACTGAAAGAGGGGAGTGATAAGCCGTGAGAGAAGCAATCCTGCAGACAGCAAGGTCAGTGAAGAAGGAGGGGGAGGAGGTGCTCCAGGCGCCAGAGAGGAGATTCTTCTGCAGCCCCCAGAAAAGACCGTGGTGACCCATGTTGTCATCCTGTAGCCATGGAGACGTCATGCAAGAGCAGGCTCCTGGCTGGATCTGCTTCCCATGGAGAGGAGCCCACACAGGAGCAGGTTTTCTGGCAACACCTGGGACTCCATGGGGTTTCCACACTGGAACAGTCCATTCCTGAAAGACTGTAACCTGTGAAAGATCACATGTCAGAGCAGTTCTTGAAGAACTGCAACATGTCGGAAGAGTTCACGCTCAAGAGGGTCATGAAGGACTGCCTCCTGTGAGTGGGACCCCATGCTGGAGCAGGAAAAGAGCATGAGGAGAAAGGAGTGGCAGCAACAAAGAATTAGGAACTGACTGCAACTTCCATTCCCTCTCCCCCTGTGTCAGTCAGGGAGAGGAGTTAGAAGAGTTAGGAATGAAGCTAAGCCTGGGAAGAAGGGAGGGGTGGTGGGAAAGACATTTTAAGATTTGTTCTTATTTCTCATCATCCTACTGTTATTATTTGGCAATAAATTAAATTAATTTCCCTAAGATGACTCTGTTTTGCCTGTAGTGATAATTGGTGAGTGATCTCTGAGTCTTTATCTCAACTCACAACTTTTTTGTTGTATTTTCTCCTCCTGTCCTGTTGAAGAGGGGGAGTAGTAGAGTGGCTTGGTCAGCACTTAGCATCCAGCCAAGGCCAACCCACTACAAGTATACTTGAAAGGATGATATTGGTCATCCAGTTCACTCTCTGAAAACTCACAGTATTTTACAGATAGCTTTTTAATCTTGCCTTTAATGTCTTCAAAGATTGTGCAAGAACTATTTCATAAGGCAAGCCTTTCTGAATTCTGATTGTCCTTTTTCTCAGGAAGTTCTTGTAATAACAAGGTAAATTTATTGTTCTAACACAGCCCATTACTCCTTGTTTTATTACTAATGTTCAGTCTGACTAGCTCTTTCTTTCTCTCATGTTATTGCCCTTTAACTATTTATGTAGAATTATCATGTTCCTCCCTGAGTGTCACCTCTTTAAGATAAATAAATGTAATTCCTTTAATCTTCACTTAAAAGTTATGTTTTGTGTAGAAATAAAACAAGACAGAGTTAAGTGGTTTTTGTGTCTTGTTCCAAACACTAATATAGTTAAAATAATTTACTCGTCTCTGAAGTCTTACAGTTGACTTAAGGAAAGCATCCTTCTTCCTCTAAAGCAGAGGGATGGCAATAGGGGAAAATTTGTAACAGGTCAGTTCTGTGTCTCCTCGAGTTGTGATGGTTTTGGGGGAAAATGAAGCAGTTTAAAACAGTAGCTGTCAAACAGCTGTGTCAAATTGTGATCTCTGGGTTTCACTTCTCATTCTGCATTATACCTTTAAACATGTGTTAACAATGTTACATTCCAGATAACGAGATTTTCTAGGATTTACACCAACAGAGCAATAATACTGCTTTACTACATTTGATTGTTTCTGCCTACAGAAGGGGAAAAAATATGTAGAAAAATACCTATTTCTTAATTATTTTTTGGCTACAGAAACAGAAGATCATGTTCATCAGAGCACGAATTTCTGTCACCGTGATACTAAAAAATTTTCATGCTCCAAAAAGATCCCAGGCTATTGCAAAACCTTGATTTTTAGAGTCCTTCCCATTTTTAATGGTGAATACGAAGCTTTGAAGGAAAAATATATGTTTATATTAACTAGTACTCAGGGTCTCTAGGAACAGTTTTCCCAAACCAAAGAATTGGTAATGAGTTTTTGGAATTTTGACTTCAAGCAAATTCATGTAATTTTGTGGTGTGAGTATCCATAAGCAACTAGAGTGCACTTAGCAAGCTCCTGAAGCTCACCTATCCACTGGGTTTCCTCTAAAAAGAAGTCTGCTCTGCAGGGTTAGCCAAAGTTCAGTAGGTGTTGAAGACCAAGAAACTTTTTCCAAAGGCACCCTCCTACTCCAAATTAAAAACATAAATATATAAGCTGCATCCAGGGAGTCCAGATTGCAGGTCAGGTGCAACCAAGACCAGATTGCCTTAATTGTGTGGAACAGCAAAAAGTTTCTACACTGTTTTCTATGGACTGGAAGTGTCTCTGACAAGGCAGGCTGGGAAGCAACTGTCAAGAGGACTGGGGTCTTTGGCTGACAGTGAGCTAAGTGTGAGACAGCAGCCTGCCCCAGCAGCAGCATCTGGTGCTTTATCAACAGTGGCACAGCTAATAGATTGAGGGAAGGGATTATCCATCACTATCTGATCTTCTTAGACCATATCTGGTCTATGATACCATGGACAGCCTGGGTACTCCAGTACAAGAATGATGTTGATCAGCTGGAGTGAGATCAGGGAACAGAGGTGGCCGATGAGGAAGGACTTGAGACTTGGCCAGGCTGTATAATGGACAGCTTTGGAAGGAGTCTGTCTGTCTGTATCGACAGGATGATTCACTGGGATGATAAGGCCAGCCTCAGGGTTTCATAGTGGATGAGGGACAATGTACAGAAATGGAAACAGAAGAGAGAGTGTATAATTAAAAACTTGCATTAAAGCAGTCTCCAGACTTGGATATCCATTTTCTAGACCTGACTGGATAAAACCCTGGATGAGCTGGTATGATACGTGACCATGATTTAGCCAAAGATATTAAGGTAGATGATCTCCTAAGGTTCATTCTAACCTCATTCTCTGATCCTACAAAACTGAAACAGACAAGAAAATCAAACATAGGAAGGTCTTGTGAGAATGAGAGGAGACCAATGTTTGTCTCCAAACAGGAGACGAATGTGCTTCTGATGATGCTGTTTTTCAGGAGGAGGACTGTACTGGTGAATTGGAGTATATAGATGGAAGCAGCCTGAAGAAAAGGAAGCTTAGTCTGGGGTGTATCTTATGTCTCTGGGTTCAGGTGGTTATGCAGAACCTGTGCTGTTCTCTCAGTTTTGCATTCTCCTTCCAAAGTGAGAAGCTGCAATCTCCCTCCTTGCAGAATCTTGCAGTTTATCCTCATTCTCCCTTTGCACTCCATCAAAGCTCACAAAATCAGAGCTGTGGTGGGAGGTGGTTTCCATGTGTTTTTCTAGGTTAGTTTAAAGAAGGATTGCTAATAGGTGCACCATTTTTACTTTAGCAAAATTATTGTAAAAAGGGTTCGAAATGGTGTCAATTTCTCCCAAGCTGGCAGAAAAACTTGATTGACTGGAGAGAAGCAAGAGGGACTGTGTTCATTTCTTCCAATGTCGTAGTCTTTTCTATGGTGATCTGAGATGAGCCACTTAACAAAGATACCTGGCTGTATGT
Source organism: Buceros rhinoceros silvestris (assembly GCF_000710305.1). NCBI lineage: Eukaryota > Metazoa > Chordata > Aves > Bucerotiformes > Bucerotidae > Buceros > Buceros rhinoceros. The sequence continues at coordinate 3,455 of NW_010418585.1, read as the reverse complement.
TTATCAATCTGCACAGTTTTAAACTTTGAGTTCTGGAAGGTTAGAAACAGAGTTAAAAATATATTTCTTGGCAGTACATTCTTTTATTCCTCGCAGTAGCTCATGAGAACAAACAGGAAGATTTTCCATCTGCTTCAATCCTATTAATGTTTTAAATCTGGTTTTCTCATAATCTATTTTAAATATGTTCAAAGAGATGTGGAACTCCCATTACACTAAAATAATAAACCAAATTAGATTAGGTAGGACAACATTTTTCTCTGAGTTTTCCCACTTAATATAAGAAACCTGTCTGGCAGTCTGAGCAAATACACAGGCAGTTAACCCTAATGGATGACCATTCCTCCGAAGCTGTATTGACTGCAGAACTGAGGTAACTCAGTCTCATCATTACATGTTCATCAGAGCTGCAGTATGAGAAGGCATAACCCAGTGACCTAAGATTTAAAATGTAGATATATAAAACAATGTGTGTTCACCCCTCTCTAACATCCTATTCTGTGTGAATGAGTTTGCTGTACTTCTGCACTTTCCTTCCACTGATGTATTTCAGCAAAGAAATAATGCATAGCAGGATGAGTAGCAACCTGGACCTGACCCAGGTCCTTATGTCATATCAAACATTCCAGATCCCACTGAAGTCCATGACTTGACAGCATCAGGAAGAAAGTATTAGGCCTTAAACTTAGTGTTAGACATTTCTTTATGACTTTTTCATAACTTCTCCGGAGCTATAAAACAGCCCCCAAACAGCTGATGTGTTGATTTTCAGTGGAGTAAGCACGAAATAATTGCCTGTTCTTTGCTTGAATGCAGATGACACCGTATATCCAAAATTATTCGTAATTTCTACTGAAATAGCCGAAGAAATTAACCTTTTTATTTTCTTTTTTAAAACTGTAAGCATGAACTTCCAAGCAAATAAACACATTATTAAAAGTCAGGTATAGTGTCTGTTACATTATTTTTCACTCTAAAATATGTTTTTTGTATCACAAGTCTAGTGGTCTTCAAAAAAATGCATTGGTAACATTCCTTTAGACTTCAAACATTGTGTCATCCTTCAGAAAATATCTATAAAATACCTAGTACATAAGGTTATTTGGTTTATACTTAGGGGAGCTACTCATCTTTGAATAAGACAGTTACAGAAATCATGCACCTTAAACTGAATGCTGCAGAAAACACCTGTCAGGGTTGAACTCCCAACTCACAAAAAAAGTGGTTCCCTGTAGTTACATAGATGTTATGATAGGTTAAACATCCAATGGAAGGTCACATATATTAAGACACCTTTCATTCTTCTGGAGAATGCAGTTTAGTAGCTCCTGCTTGACTGAGGTGAGCAGAAAGCAACCCAAGAGGCAAGGTGTCAGGCTTTATTAGGCTGTAACACAGCAATTAACTCTGAGACATATTCATCAGCACTTTGTAAAGCACGAGCTAAAACTCCTGTCTTGAAGGATTTAATCTGCCTGAGGATGGCCATCAGCAGTCATAAAACAGTTCCTTACAATTGATCTTCAGACTTTTGCTTGGGATGTTGCCCTTCATTGACACAAGCTGACACTCGTAGCTGGGGGGCAGTTTGTGCCCCTTTACAGGATGTTAGCAGTCCCAGCTCGGCATGCTTATGTTGTGCCTTTGTACACTGACTCCGACTACAATACTTATTAATTGCTTCCCAGAAGCTCCCAAGATTTATCTGCCTGTTCATACTATACCTTCCTCTCTCTTCCAAGACAGCATTTTGCTCCCTTTTGGGCAGAACATTAATCTTTCTTCCACAACTTGAGGTAACACATACAGCCTTTGGTGAATCTAAATGAGACACGTGTTACTACTAGGCAAATACAGGAAGTTTATCTTGATGTAGTTAGGCAGTGAACTAGCCTAGGCAACGATGCCAGCCAACAATCTCTTTCACAATTACGTACGAGATTCCTACTGATTCACGATGACTTCAGGCAGAAAGCACGTATCACAGAAACAGGATACTCACGGCAAAAGGAGAAAAGTCCTTTGGCAGAACAGCTGTTTAGCATTAAGTAGGGATGGGAGGCACCACAGGAGAGATCAGATCTATACAAATCCTTGCCTGCTGTGAAGGGGAAGTGTTGATCTGCCAAAAAAAAAGATTGTGATAAATGCCATGACACAGAAATGAAGAACCCAGGGAGTACTGCAGAAGTGGTATTTCCCTGGCTGATTTGGGGTTTTTTTTGTTTGTTTGTTTGTTTGTTTTCCCAGTAATCTGGCAGAGAAAGTAATGCTAATGTTACTAATGCTTTCAAACAACTCTGTACTTGATGCACTGTGTGCTGACAGTGAGAAAAAAAATGCAGAATGACAGACTGGCAATAGAGGCAGAAAAGAGATAACAGGGTTTTGAAATGGAAAGATGCAAGTTACCAAAAGCAACGCTTTTACATCGGATTGAAGGAAGAGAGCAAGTCAAAACTGGACCTGTTTACAGTGTGGTATATCTTGTAATACTCCAGAAAAAGTATATGAGCAGATCTTGTCATGTAAGAAAAAAAAAAAAGTTCTGTTTCTCTCTGGCTTTAGTGTAAGCACAAAGGAAAGATATCAAGAGAGTGGGATGTTTAGAGAGGTGCTGAAAAGCACGTAAATGGTTGAAAGGATTTGACAAAGAATATAAGATTCAAGTAAAAATTATTCATAGAGACATTTTGTATACCTTCTGGAAATCATATGCTGTATCATTATGTGTTTTAAATATGTGAGAGAGAAGTGAGGTTTCATTCTTTTACATGATTTTATTACATTTCTAAGCTATTTTTCATTTTGACTGTATTAGATTTAGCTTCTCTAAAATATTTCCTCTATATGACCTGATTTAATTTCATGTGTGCCTTTGTAGAACTGATTAAATAGCAGTCTAACTCTGCAGATGACATCATGTGGACAAAACAATTGTTTTTTCATTTAGTTTTTTTTTTTAAATAAAGAAAAGGAAAAAAAGGAGAAAGGATGAGTTAAAGGAGAGATTTACTAAGACTGTGTTGTCTTTAAATATCCCTAAATCTTATTTTTATAATAGGGATAATAATATTTCTGCACCTCTAAGAATGACAGAACAAGATTTATACTCAAGTATAATGTATTGCAAAGTGAGGATGAAGCTTGCAAATCAATTAATTGAATCCAGCCTCTTGGAGGTTTGAGTTCCCCAGATGTTTCCTAGAGGCTTCACTTACTGCTATCTAGCTGACCTGCAACAGTTTCAGAGGACTAGTTGTTTCAGAGGACTAGGATATGTAGGTGCTGCGAAGGCTTACACGTGGCATTCACTTGTACTGCTGCAATTTAAACTCTACCAGTCTTTCTCTGCCTGCTCCCAAATGTAAGAATGCTTTCACTTTTTAACTAGAATATACTAGATATTGGGATATATATTAGATTAATATTAATTATTAATTATTATTTTAATT
>NW_010418584.1:0-6491 GCF_000710305.1 Buceros rhinoceros silvestris | reverse complement strand
CAGTGCCAGCTCACTGCAGCACGTGATGTTTGTGTGGTTTCTGTGGAAATCCAGGAAAGTGCAGAGCGCTAAACCCACTTTGGGTTAAGGGACGTGAAACGCCAAACAAAACCCTCAGCAGAAGGCCACAGTACGCAGTCATCACTCCAAAACCACGAGAATTACTTTAATTGCAGGTGAGTGTGACAGGCAGCGAGCCGGCGTTCCGGTGTCCCCCTGGAGACACCGACGGCTTCAAAGCATCGACACTTTAAAGACCCACCACGTTAAAAAAGACCCAATTCCTGATCTGCGGCTCCATTTTCGGTGCTGCTCGAGGACGCATGGGACGCCTCGTCCCTTCGGCAGTTCTGAGCAGGCGGCTCCACACAACGTGCATGAATTCACTTCATGCCTCCGCGTACATGAGGTGGAACGAGGCTGCTGCTGCTGGGTTCTATAACCGAGGAACATAAATAACGCAACAACAGACAGGTGGAGATAAAGCGGAGGGAGGTGTGAAACCTGAGCCCCAAGCTGGCTGCGGTGAAAGGAGCAGCTGTGCAGGGTTCTGCGCGGACCCAGCCCGTGGGGGACGGTACTGAAGCACGGCGCTGAATCAGCAGCAGGAGACGGCAGCGTCTCCCCTGCTGCCCTCCCCGACGGAGACAGAGACAGAACTCCTCCCCTGTAAACTGCCGAAGGCTTAAGCAATGCAGGAACGTCTCCTACCTAAAGCTGAAATTGTATCCAAAGGGATTAAAAAATTAATCTGACCCTTAGAATGGGGAGAAGGAAAGCGCAGGGAACACCAAGACCGGCCCGGGCCCAGCCCAGTGAATTAGCAAGGTGCTGCAGAGCCGAATGTGGCAGCGCGCTGCAGGTAAGGGTGGGCACTGCCAGGCGGGCAGGGTGTGCGAGGCGACAGTCAGTACTTGCACAGTGGCTCTGCTCAGCAGAGCAGCGTTGCTGCCCGCCCGTATCTCCAGCAGGAAAGGGAAGCTCGTATTTTCAGAGTTTCTCCCGCAGAGTCCCGCCTTCCCTCCCCTCATTCTTCCTCCTTCTTGTCTAGGTCCCTTCTCCAGTCAGTCCAGCCTGGCCTGACCCCTTTTCTGGGGGGCTTTTCGCTGACTGAGAAGCTCAGCAGGGGCACAAGGCTGTCAAACACACTCGGCAGCGCGTGACCCCAGGTTTCGGTGCGGGGTCCCACACCAAGGTACGCGGTGAGCAGTTACTTCATGCTCCTCCACGCCTGCTCCCCCAGCCCTGTCTGCCCAGCCAGCCAAGGCAGCCTCCATCCTTTACGAGGTAGTTCGTGACCTTTGCAGAACTCCTGCACGATGACACTGCACCCACATGAAGAATTGCTGCTGGTTTTCATTCGGAGGATCACTCAGGTCTCTTAAAGGTCTTTTCTAGCCAGAGGACTCTGTGATTCAGCACCTGTGAGACAAAGAACAACCATTTTTAATGAAACGGGACAGAAGTGGTTTTCCCCACTGCTCAGGATCAGCCCCGAGAGCTCTCGCCGTGAGCCCCTCCCAGCACCTGCCCCACTGCCTCACTCCGTGTTATTCTCGATAACACTGCCAAGATATCCTGCCAAGAGATATATGCTTAGAATTCTCACATGAACAAATTTGGCACAAAAACTGGGGCAAAGGGCATCCCCCTGGTTACTGCAGCTGGGTGGAATCTTCCCACCTCAAAGTCCAAGATCTATTTGCATCTGTTCGTCTGAGCTGCAAAACAAACCGAACTCTTCCTGCTGGGCTTACTCAGAGCGACCGGGGAGCGCAAAGCAGAAGTGCTGCACAATGTAATCAGCCGTGGAAGGCACAGGCAGTTTTTCAGCTTGCATTAAGGCTGATTCACTTGTAGCTGACGTCAACCCTCCCTCCCCAGTGTCTCAGCCTTGGCACCGGCGTGTGATAAATGTTACCTGTAATGCCATCTGCCGTACAGAGACAGCCCAGCCTTCGCACTAGTTATTTCAGGGCAAATGTTGTGCCAGGGCAGAATGCAGTTTATTTCAGCTTGATTTGATTTGGGTTTGACTCTAATTAAAAATGCCTGTCCACTTGAGTTGTTGAAGTGATCCGTCATAGAGCAAATTCAGTGTTTGACTCGGAAAGGCGAAGAGGTTCAAGCGATGTAGTTAGCATCAAACAGAAAACTGACGTGAAAAGGATGTCACCGGCCTTCTCCCCATGGAAGAGTCACGAGACAATGCCAAGACAGAAGATCACCAGCTCAGGACAGGGACCGAGGACCTCCCGAACGCTCGCTGTCTGAAATCCTCAGAGCAGATTTACTTTCTGTATCAGTTTCTCCCTCAATTCCGTTAGAACCTCACCGAGTCATCTGGCTTCTCTGCACAATTCGCAGTGCGGCAGTTTAACGGTGACTCTGACTTCTGGTCAACGGTAAAATCACTGTGAATGGCATCAGGCTGAAACTACCTATTTAGATCAAGTAATGCACGTACAAAACTGTTTCCTCTTCCACTTCCTAGAGAAGCTCTTTCATGGTAGTAACTCGGTTGAGCACTTTTTATTACCAAAAACTTCCTGACACTAAAACCTGAGTCAGTGAACAGCCTTGTGCAAGGCGGGTTCAGAAAGAGCAGCACAGAAACAGCTCGAACTTCTCATCCATCATCATTTACAAAGACCGTGGTTATTAAGCTAATTCTACAGAGTTACTTTACATGTCCAAAATTAAACTGTTTAAGAAAAGGTACTGTGTCCATGGGCAGAATTCCTGTCATTGTCCCACTGCAGGGAAACACCTTGACTTCACCAGTTTACTCAGATCTGCACATTTGTAGCAATGCTCAGGACAGGTATTGGTGCAGCACTCTGAAAGCTCGAGAGTCTCTTGTTCTGAGGAAGAGCAATAATTTTGTATGTGTAAAATTAATTAAATTATTTACATCTCAAGTAACTTTAACAGGGAAGGGCTGTGGTGAAAGTTACATAGTTAAAACATAAAATTGAATTATTAAGCTTGGATGAAACTGAAATGTACATCTTAGCATTTCTTAGGAGACATCTGAGTTGGTTTTATTTATGTTTATAACCAGTCACTTCCCTGGATTTTACTTATTTGATGGGATTTAATCCTGTCATGTTTGGATTGCAAATGCCACGCTCTAATGCTTAAACACAGATCAAAATCTTGCTGCTTAAAACAGAATTAAACCAGTAATGCAGTAAATCTCCCAACGTGGTTTTTAATCGACAGTCATCAACTGCATCTTAAATGGCTTGAGTTTCCATTTTATGTGGCCCCCCACCTGAGGATCAGGGTGCCCTTTTCAATTATTAATTAACTCCTGTTGAGAAGATAAATTAAAATCTCTGTGCTGAAGAACACGCACTATTTATTAACATCCTGATCTTGTCCTACACGCTGTGCAGTTTCCTCTTTGGGACCTGCTTCAGAAGTCTAACACCAGGGTGGGCTTTGTCGTGGGGGATTTTTTTAAAACGTTTCTCCTGTACTTGGCTTTTGTCTTGCCTTTCTTCTCTCTCTATTTTCTTTACATTTCTTTCTGCAGGGTCTTTACTTACTGCATCGAGTTTGCGTGTATGTATTTCTGGAGAGGCGTCGTGACTTTACTGAACTTCCCCATCCTACAGCTAAGGAATTCGGAGTTAGTCACTCAAACGTGAACAAAGAGGAAACCGAAGTGACACAAGAGCTTTGATCATCCTATTCTTCTTTTACAGCAAATACGGGAGACAGGTTTAGGTGAACTGTTGGTCTGAGTAAAGCCCTAACTTACTCCTGAAGAAAAAAAAAAGGTGATGAGTGAACCAGAGTAATTACATGACACTTTGTTACTGAGCAGTTGCCCAGTTCTGTTCTATTTCCACAGTGGATGCGGTAGGAAATAATACCTCTCACCCATCCAGCTCCTGCCCACATGCGTTCAGGCTGCAATCTGTGCTTGCAGATTTCAGCGCGGCTTGCTGTTCCTCCGGGAGTCTGGTGCCCTGCGCACCATCAGCTTTGCAAAGTAATTCTGGATGCCACAAGAAGGTGTTCATTTATCTTTTCCCTGTGTGCATCGACAGCAGCCCTTTTCACTGATTTTAAATGATTGGGAATGTGTAAACTAACGAGCAGGGGTGCGTTAATCTTCATTACCTCCTGACACTGCAGCTGAACAAGACAGAACACAACCAGTGACGATAAACAACAAATGAAGCACCACTCTCTCCCCAAGCCTGCAAACTAAATTCCGCATTTCAGAAGTTGCAGGACTTCCAGACAGGAGAAACCTCTTCATCCTCGTTAACTGACCCTACGTAGTGTAGGGGGGATGAGTCAAGGAGGTTCAAGGGACTGCAAGCCCCTAAGTCAGCTTCACCCAGAGCCAGGTCTGATCTCAAACACGTGGCAGCGAAGGAGAGAGCAGCCACGTGAGCGCTGGCCCTTCCTGCAGGCTTGTCTCCCCCAGCCGGGACAAGCACCACTGCAATTACAGGTAAAACTCCAAAATGGGTTTTACTTTCCTTCAAGCAAGAGGATGTGGGAACCCCACTCACTTAACAGTGGCAGAGGTAAAGAGCTTCACCTGCCTTTTAACAGGCAGGAAACCATGCTGCCGTTACAGGCTGTTCCCTGCCCAAGGCCTCCTTCTTCTTGAAGCTGCAAGACCTCGAACTCTGCCAGCAGGTCCTCACCCGCAGGTTCCTCACCCTGTGCCTGTTGCTTCATAAGCAGAGCCAAAGACACTTGAGTGTTCAGAGTGGTGCACCAATATGTGTCCTGAACATATTCGCGGATCTGAGTACACCGGTGAAGTCCACCCGTTTCTCTGCTGGGGGACAGGAAGATGCCCCTTTGTAAAGATTCCCGTGATTTCCTGCAAATACAGACGCTTCCTCTCTTCTGTGCTGCAGCCAGCCCTGGCACAGCTTAGCGAGAAGCAAAAAGGAGGAGCCCCGCGATGCCATTTGTACAGTCGCTTTTCAGAATGAAGTGCACTTGAAGTTACCGCTGTTGTCCAAGCCTGAAAAAACCAGTAACATCATTTCGGAGAGCAAAGGCCACGCAGGAGTGTTTCCAGGTGAATCCAAACAATCCCAGGAAGAGCAAAGAAACAAAGAGACTAAACACATCGGTTCCTCTTCCCCCAGGAAGGGGGCAAACACTGTAACACTGGGTACGTTTGTTTTCACAGAAGGGTGGGGAAGGGAGAGCCAGGTGAGCCTGTTCCTGCCTGTCAGGCACACAGAGCTCTGAGGCACAGCTGGATCCTCACCTTCACGTCACTGCATCCTTGGAAGAATTAGGTCTTTCCAAGGGGAAGGATGACTCCAGGATTTTGCCACACGATATGGAGCTATTTCCAATCCATCCTAAGTTACCAGCTCTTTGATAACATCAGATGGCCTCGGTGGCCCTTGTGCTGCGCGGGGCAGACGATAGTCTTGCTTAACTCGCCAACACCCTGGTGAGTAATTAGCTCTTGTGCAGCAGAGGACAGCGGGAACAAGTGACAAAGACGCTGTGAGCACCATGGAATTACTTCTGTTTTCAACAGAAGCAGCTGGAACATCTCCAACGCGCTAAATTTGCACGTGGGGGTGAAGTTGTGCTGTTCAGTTGTTGTGACCGGCCCAGAGGGCAGTCAAGTGTCTTAATCCTAAAAGAGACCGTGCCCTCTTGTGGTCTTGAAGACCTTCCCTTGAAGACGAGAGGCATGAACCTGGTCAGAAGAATAAGGAAACACCGTGCAATGAAGCACTTGTCAGTCTGATGCAGGAACAAACCTTGTGAAGTTCCTTTTGATCAGATGTCACAAAGAACACAAACTTCAGCCAGTTTCGTTTTAGAAAGTCCTCTCCTGGTTGGAACTGAAGCCTGGATGGTAACAGTTGTAAGACGACCATGAGGAACCGTGACTGTTTAGGCACTGTCTAGTCGGTTTTTCCATAGTATAGAAATACCTGCATATTTCTATAGAAATACCCGTACCTAGTATACACAGGTAGTATATACAGCATAGAAATAGCTGTGTATTTTGCACAATTACTCACAAGACTAATGAATGAATATACTCACACAAGTTAAGGGCTATGGCATTTTCAAAAGGAGAAGGAATTGCTAAGATTTAAAAAACTAGTTTAAAAGCAGATTACTAAAAAAGAAATTGCAAAAATACGCTAAATGTGGGTTTTTGTAACTCACCAGGGGCCATTCCTCACATCTGTTTGTGTAGGGCCTTCCAAAAGCGTTCTTGCCCAAACCACACACGTGGCTTACACAAGGTCATTACACCTTGAACCTTTTACTGCTGCCTGTGTCTTGGTACTGAGGGGCCACCAAATCCCGATCACCACCACGCCGGGCTGTTTCTGAAGAGTCGGGGTGGCACCAGTGATCGCCTGAGACCACCATGATGCCAGCCGTGAAGTGAGGGGATGTCACAGAACCATACCAAGGTTTGGGTTGGCAGAGACCGTTAGAGGTCACCCAGTCCAACCCCCTGCAGGGAG
>NW_010418583.1:25761-47064 GCF_000710305.1 Buceros rhinoceros silvestris | reverse complement strand
GGAGGATCACTCAGCAAACATTACAAGACCCAATTGAATGAATCATTCCTTTGCACAGGTTTCTTGATGGAGCATTAAAAAAAAAATGTGGCACACACTTTGTTCCACGTATTCCTTCTTAGAAGTTGCGTGTTCCAAGTGACTCATGCCTGCATTGCCCACAGTGTTACTTAATCAAGCATGTACTTGCAGATCTATGAATTCATGCTTTAAGATCAAGAGCTAATGTCTTCAGTCCAACGTCTCAGGAGGAAATAGAATAAATTGACCTGAACCAAGGTTTATGGAATATACGCATAGAAGGCAATGACCAGGTGAAAGGGAAGGAAGATTTAGTAACTGTGTCCTGGAGAGAAGCAGGACATGAAGATTTCTGGAAAGAAACAACAGCTCATACTATGCAGTGCAGTCTTTGTAACAGTGAGGTGGAGGACCCCGTGGATGTGGGAATTTCTGACAGCTCTGCTAAGGCTTCTAGAGTACTCAGAGTGACTGGTCCCACTCTGAGGAACTCTTGCTGTTCTCTGTCCTCACTGGATTTTTAAGGAATCATCAATCAGGATTAGACCTTAATATGGGATTTGATGACTACTCTTTCACCTGTTGCACTTTTCACTAGCCTAGTAAAGCATTTTTTCCATGTCAAAAGGACCTACTTAATACCAGACTTCAAATTATAATGGCATAAAAATCTTTACTCCTCATGCTATAAGTAGGTAAGCACTGGAGTAAAACAAATGTACTGAAGAATGAAACTGTACTCTTTAGCAAGTGTAATTTTGCTCAGCTTCACTGACCTCAGTGGCCATGTGTTAGTGGTGAATGCGGCATAAAAAAATATCTCTCCCTTCATACTCTCTGTGGATCAGTCCTGGATTAGATACTTTTGGTGTGTAAATTTGGTGAGGTCTCTAATAAAAATGTTCTCAAGATGCTAGGTTAGGATAACAGCCCCTAAAAATTAGACAGAAAATGGTGCAGGGACTCTTGAGTTCCTCCTTGTGAGGAGGAGTTTATCCATTCCTCTGTTGGAGGAGTTTATCCATTCATTTTCACTCTTAAGGAGCACAAACATCCATCACCAACTCATCTACATAACCTAAATGTCCTAGGGATGTTTTCTAAATCAAAACTTTGGATCTCTAAATCAATCCAGGACTTTGACTAGATGCTACGAAAATGCCCGCAATCAGTTATAAATAAACAAAATGGGTTTATTAGGTTCCTTTAAGCAGGCTCAAATGATGTCTAGTTAGGAATTTTTACACAGAACAATGACTTACACGTAACTGACAACTTACAACTAGAGAAAAACAGGTTTCACAAGTAAACCAGCTCAGATAGATAGAAATCTGAATACCTTCTCTTTACCAACGCAAATTGAGAGCTGTTTACCGACAGCCTGTGGAGGGACGCGTCCACAATAGCATGATCTCCACTAGCTAATAGAGGAATCTCTCGCTTACAGAAACGCAAACTCTTACCAATACTGTTAGCTGGCGTCCCAGCTTCAGTATTTCGAAGCCTCCATTCTAACGTCTTAGAACAAGAGAGAGATTCCTTTTCTGCCTTAGCCTGTTCTCCGAGAAGAGACAGAATAAACTCCTTCTTTTCTCTTTCCTTTCCCTCGTTGTTCCTGATTCTACTGTCTCTTCGACAAGTCTCCCATTTTTATAGTAGATCAAACGTGAACTGTAGTCAATATCAGGAAGCAAGGTGTAATGAGTTTTCAACAGAACTCAGACTCACAGGCACCTTCTCCACAGGGGTTCAGAGCCCTGCTTTGTGCAAACTTAGGAGCATAAGCACCGTGCGAAGGTAGGAGGATGGCTTAGATCCTTATCAGGGCGCCTGCTTGTCTCTGCCTTTGTTTCCAACATAGGAAGGGTAGTTAATAACCACCATGCTAGATCAGGACTATCTTATTTTAACCTAAGTGCATGACTTTGTTATGTAATGGCCAGTTAATTTATTTGCGTTAAAAGCGTTAAAATTACTCACCATTAGTCATATTAATTGTAAGGGAAAAAAGGAAAGTATGTCAACTCTACTCAAAGTACTTTACTGTTAAAGCAATGCTAGAGAGCAGAAAGACTCTAGGTAGTGGTTTTATGGGGACCAAATATAGGTATGGACCCCCTGTTATTGTTATTAGCCCAGCCCCAGGTACAACAGTTCTCCCTCCCACTCTATCAAATCAGCTTATCCCGTTGTAGAACATCCATCACTCTAAAAGCTGGCAGGAGATGTGGCTTTCTGCTGACATCAATTAAGCACTAAGTCAGGTCTGCAAGCACAGTTTTCAAGAGAGTTTGGAGAGTAAAACTGTACAAAAAGAAACTCTCCTGAGCATTCCCCTGTGACAGGAGAGGAAATTCACTTTCAGCTCACCTAATGCCACATAATCATGATGAGAGATAAAGAAGCCACTGGTTAAATATTTGGTTTGTTCTTTTTAGCTGATTGAAACTGGTTCATAAAAAAAAATTTCCACTAATAGACTTGGCCATACTGAAAACCATTGAAAATTATACCTTCTTTATACCATGGACTTGCTGGTTAATATCCACAGTTTTCCCTTTCCCAAGCCATCCATGGTTACAGATGTTCTAGTATTCTTTATTGACTTCACTCTGAAAATGGTGATCTCTGGAAGTGCACAGAGGAGATAGCTGGAGGAAGAAACCTCTTAAACTGCTACTGCAAATCTGTGAGAAATAATCTCTTAGAATGCTTAAGGCTTCATCAATGTGGTGAGAACTGATGGTGAATCAACATACCTAAAAGAAAGGACTGCTTTTTCTTCCCTGGAAAGTTTGATTTCCTGTTAATATTTAGAAACCTCTTATTTTAATTCCACTCAAGAGCTATCTAACTATACAAGCCTGGCCTTGTATACTAACAGCAAGCAATTCTGGCCTGACCTGTTGTGTTGTTTTAGTCAATCTTGCCTCTTACTCTCAAGCAATATTTTTATTCTTTGGTTCCTAGGAGAGCAGTCATGAACACATCAACCACCAGACCCTGAATAAATTCAATCGGTACTAAAGTGCCATTCTAACATATCATGGAATCATTATGGTTGGAAGAGACCTTTAAAATCAAGACCAACTATTAACTCAGCATTGCTACATCACTACTAAACCATGTCCCTCAGCACCACATCTACTTGTCCATTAAATACCTCCACAGATGGGGACTCCACCACAGCCCTGAGCAGCCTGTCACAAAAATACTATATGTGAGTGCAATTCATCCTTTTCACAGGTGGTCAAGCCAGGCAATTAGCTTAACAAAGACGTCACAGGAAAAAAGTGAAGAGCTTGATACCAGCTGGATCTAAGCATATCAGGGACTAATTGGGCCCAGCTTGCTAAATAAGTTCATTGACTTAACAGTGTGACATCAGAGTTGAACTTGGTTTGTGGCCAAGAAAACAGAGGGCAGAAAGAAGGAAAGGCAAGGATATTCAGAAGTTATTAGAATAATTCACTACATTATACAGGAACATTTTCTCTGGCAAATAAAAAAGACCCAAATATTTAGATGTGTGATTCCATGAACACCTAGATACATGGCATACGACAGTTTATAGGTCTTATATAGAAAAATGCTTTCAAACACAACTAATTACCAGGTTTAACACGGGAAAAAGTGTTGTATGAACTAGCAGCCAGTAAGTCTATAGTAATTTCTTGCAATTACTTTCACGCCATGTTCCACTCAATTTCCTGGCCCATTAAAGGTATTTCCTACAATACATAACTTTCACAGAGGTCTTTAGAAAAACTTTGTTTGCTCAAAGTTTATTTTTCCATAGAAACCTCCAATGATTCATTAACTGTTGCATTCTCTGTTTGTCTTATGCAGAGATGCCATTTATAAGATTAACTGCATTCTCCTTGCATTTTTATTGAATTTAGAGCTACCACAAAGTGCCAGGACAGAGAAGAGTCTTGTCGTCTGGGTCTCTGCATGCAGAAAAAGAGACACAGCAAAGGCAACTGCATCTCTTGCAAGCTTTCACTCTTTTCTGTGTGCAGCAATGAGGTTTAAAACTCTTGAACTGAAAGGCATACAGCAAAGATGGCAAGATGATACTTTTTTATCTTTGTCAGATTCTTCCATGTTTCACATGGATGTACAGCAGCATCAACATTCCTTATTTCTAGCTCATTAGCAGACTGCAGCATTTGTTCTATTTAGGATCATCACAGATGTTACTCACAGGCAAAATCCCTAGCAAATGCAAACAAGTTTTTGGAGTTACACCACAGAAAATCTATTTCACTTTGACCAGTGAAATATGCTAAAAGCGTGCATTGATGCACACTAATGCAACTGCCTTCAACTCTGCAAAGGCATTTATTTTCTTAAGAAAAGGATTTAAACAGATTTTTTTAATTAAGGTTTTCTTGAACTCCAAGCTGGCTTTTTTCTTTAAAAAGAACAAAAAAAAAACCAAGCCCCACCTCAAACCACCCCCCCCCCAAAAAAAAAATCTCAAGTGAAAACAAAACCTCTTTTAAAATATTTGTAATACAAGACTAGATTTATAAAATCAGAGAAGGGTGCAATAACGCTGCAACACTGAACTTAAGCACTAACAAAAAATACAAAGAAACAAAATCTTCTCACTTACTATGAAAGCAAATAACTTCCCTTGCAATAGTTTTCCAGCCTCCAAGAGAAGTAACCTTATATATGTAACTTAGAGTATTCTGCAATTAACTCACTTCAATGTCTCCTCTTGATCCGCTACATACTCTGAAACCGAGACTGAAAAAATAACTTGGAAGTCATTAGGACCCTGAGGACCGAAAAACTAGTTTGCAATTATACTTCTAACATCTGTTTGACTATTCCTGTGGAACCACCTTGCCCTCAGATATTTAGAAACTTTTGTTCCAATATTCTTCATATACCACTTCAGGCAGTAACTAATGATGTGTGTCACCTTGGATCCAATGCTGCTGAATCAGGCAAAGGAGGGTTTGAACTAAGACTCTCACATCCAGGGGAGGGTGTTTCTGTTATGCTGTGACACTTGCTGGGTCTGCCTTAAAGGCTCGTAAGCACATCGCTGTTCATTTAGTCCAGTGATTCAATTATTGCTCAAAATTATACAAAATTTTTGTTCAAAACTGCATACAAACCATTCACCAGAATATTTCCCATGATCTACTTTTAATAAAATAAAGACTCAAGACCTTCATTAGAAGGCTCATGTTTTAGTATTCAGACCCTAATGCTATCTGATATTAACGTTATAGCAAAGAACTGAACGGGAATCGAAAGCCTAACCCAAGTTACCCAGCCTAGAGGTCTGCAGTATTTGTAAAGCTAAGATGCACAGCAGATTTAGTATAATATTCTGGATAAGCAGATTTCCTTGGCTAAATAGTAAGGCAAAAAGCAAAGTGGGGATAGACAAGACAATAATACTGTGTATATCACAAATACAGACAAAATGTAACTTGTTCCAGCCTGTAAGAAAATATTTTGCTTGTCTTTTCCTAAATATGCCCTTTCATATCTGTTAGTGAAGATTCATCTCGCGTTTTTGGGCTGTGGATGTGTTGTTCTGAAGAGGTACCCTCCATTTACTGTTACTTATTGGAATTCAATAGCCATTTCAAGATGTTATCTTGAAAGGCCCCATAAGGGCCTTATTAACAATGTTCCAGATAGATGTAACTTGTAAAGTGTCACCGGTTTGGCCGAGGTAAACCAAGGTCCGGTAACGATAATACCTTCTGCTATTCCAGCAGTGACAGGGGAAGGGAGAAAAGAATTAGTGAGACCTCTAAAATGCTTTTTGGAAAACTGAAACAAACTTTAATAACGCTACAAACAAATATATACTAAATACAAAGGAAAACAGTGAGATATTGAGGGTTTTGGGAAGGCGAGGGTTAACCCGAAAGCAAACACGGACCGCGGCAGTGATCCGAGATGGCGGCGGCCACTTGGTTCTGCCACGTGAGCAGAACACAGAGACCCGCGCAGTTACGAATTACCCGGCAGCACAAGATAGAGTGGAATTGGCACAAAGTCCTACCAGTTTCTGTCGCAGAATGAAGCAAAGCAAAATCAAACAGCTCTCGGGTGCACGGGCAGTCCGGACCCGGCTCGGTGGGACTCCAATGCGGGGCTCCAATGCGGCGTGCCGAGGCGGCACAGCGGCTTTTCCAGTGAAAACAGCTCAGTCGGTCTTTGGGCATGGCTCCTCAGTCGTGACAAGGGGGGTTTCCGCTCCCCCGTGGCGCGGCTGTGCCGAACGTAGCGGTGGTGGCAACGGGGCTCAGCGGCAGCAGCATGGGCGGGCTGGCTCCAAGTGTGCGCGGCACAGCTGCTTCTCGCAGCTTGGCTGGTGCTCCCAGCGGCTCCCAGCGCGGCTGCTGGAATCCAGAGGGGATTGCTTCGATGTGGTCTCCGGCACGGTGCACGGGTGGCTGTGCTCTCGGCGCGTGGCCCTGGCTGTGCTCCCGGTGTGTGGCGGTGCTCGCGGCACAGGGTGGCAGTTCCCAGCAACTCAGCAGCAGTTCCCAGCGCAGCTCATGCTGGCAGGGACGGATCGTGTCCTGACAAGCTGCGACGGCTCTGGAGAAAGCGCGGCTCGGCGGTGGTCTGGGGCAGCTGGCGCAGCGCGAGCGACGATGGTTCCAGGGGTGACAGAGAGTGCAGAAAGACTGACTTTCGCGGGCGCATCACAGCTTTTTAAAGCAGAAACAGTGTGAAAATTGAACAGACCCGCGAAAACTTTTAACCAATGAAAAAATGGAGATGCAGCTGACGTCACATGGTAGGGAATATAATTGGATAGTTAAAGCAAATTCTCCTAAAGAGGAGATCTTTTGCTAACCTACCATATAAAGTAAGAAACCAAAACGTGTGTTTAAGCAAGTAGGACAGAGATCCTAGGGCAGAAGAATCTCTCTAACTCTGAGCCCAATTTTCAATCCATAAGCCACAGACTTGTCTTTTTAAAAGTTAAAATTACTTGGCATTGTTTCAATTCTTTTCTTGCAAGAAGGTGATACAGCTGGCATCAGTGGTGATATGCTGTGCACACAACCATTGTCTTCCCAGTCCCAGGAGAAAGGCCTGCTGATAAATCAATATTAATCTGTACTTGGGCTGAGGCAGAGAATAGGCAGAACCAGGGAGATAATCCTCATTACCCTGGAAGAGTTACAGACATGCAGGATGTGTTAATACAGACGTAGAGAGGCTCACATACCAACAGAAATACCAACAAGCTGGACCAGTTGGAGAGAGAGAGGCCTCTCTCCCTTAAACAGTCAGGCATTGATAGTCTACAGCCCTCTTATATTCTTGGCCCAGTCTGTCATGGAGACACTCAACCCTGTCCATGAAACAGAAAGGAGTAGCACAAATAAAAGAACTACTTCTGCTGTACTCAGGAGCAAAAGGGAGCTCTCTTTCTCTGCCTTTTAAAGCTTAAAATCAAATTACTCTTACCAAATAAAGGAAAGACAACAGTTGAAATGAACATGTTCTTTCTCTAAGCCAAACTTGCTGAAGTATGGCCCTTGCACCACACATCACCCAGAGGTGATAAAGATACATGGAAGTACAGTGAGGTTGGAGTGTGAAGAGTTGAAAGTGGAAAGGACTTTCCACGTTACCATGCAGAAAAATCGCAGAAGAAATCCATTTAAAGCCCCAGCTATTCTAAATCTCCATGGCACCATTGACTTCAGCAAATTAAACTGGTATTAATTGACAGTGAATTGGGTTCTAAGAATGAATGCAAGAAAAGCTTCGTTCAGGAAGGGAAATTTAAAATTCACCTCAGGATGAACCTGAGAAATAGCCTATAAAAAGAAACAGAAAAGATGGGTGAAAAGGAAGCACCGATTAACAGCAGCAATGTTCCCCACTGTCCCCCAAACACACTCAAACTGGAGAGGGTGCATTCCCAACTTCTGAAACAGGTACTTATTTTCCTGAAAGAAAATATAACACAGTGCTTACAGAGAAGACTTGTTTTTAATCTATTGATTACAGAAACATCTGGTACTGAAAGAGAGAAAGGAAGAAAGCAAGTAAGAGAAGGAATGGTGAAGGCGTAAAGGAGGAAGATGAGAAGGATGTAAGAGGAGTAAAGGAAGGAAGGAATAAAGGGGAAAGACATCAAGGTAAAGAGCCAAGGGTCTTTCACAATGTGAAAACACTTTGCAAAAAATGCATTTCTCAAACCAGAGCAGAGTATCTACACAAGGAAACCTGGATTTCACGGTGTGGAGAAACAATGCCATTTGTATTTGTGGAGAGTGAAAACCCACCCTGTACAAGCCATCACACATTGTTCCATGCTTTTACAACCACTTTGATGACCTGCAAGTTTGGTGGGTCTTGAGCAGTCAGCACACAGGAAGCAGCAGGATATACTGTTGTTTCAGAATACACCTGGAAAACTACAAAAGAGGGAGAGCTTACCCATCTATACAAAGTATGGAAAAATCTGTCTTACTAAGCACATACTCAGAGTCCAGTAGAACATGTACTTCAGTGGAAAGGAAATCTTGTTCAAGCACAGAATCTCCAGCAAAATCTGGAATTCTCCAGCAAAATCAGATAAAGCGCCGCACAGGTAAGAACCTTGTTCCTTTTTCCCCTGCTTTCATTCCCCGGGTGGTAAAAAATGAATCAGTCCATATAATTATGGGAGTCTTCAAGTAAAAACAAAAAAATTAAGGCACAGAAGCCACCATGAGAAAAATAACATATCTTCTGTTACAAGGACTGTTTTGAAGTGAGTCTTAGCTCTCTTCCATTAAGGTTATAGAGCAAGACAGCAATTTCACTGTCTGCACACAGGAGGAAAGACAGTAGCCTGTTCTTTTCCACCCATTTCTGCCTCAGTCCAGAGAGAACGGTTGTAGCGCTGACAGGAGATGGATTAATTGGGGCTGACAGACTGACTTGTCTAAGCCTGGCTAACTTGGCTAACTCAGGCTGACACACTGAGTTGTCCAGTGAGTCAGGCCTGCTGCTACACCCTCCGCGGCTGGAGCAGAGTGGTGTGCAGACAACAGCGACCAACACCAACAGCATGCATACTACAGGCATTCACTCATTGGACTTCTGCTCAGCTGGTGCCTCTATACAGCATGACATTTGGCAAAGACATAATGTACCCTTCCAGAGCACTTAGAGTGCTCTCCCTTCCTCACCCTCCTTTGGCTTTCAAGAGCCATTTATGTAGCTTTTTTGTGAATGCAGTGTTTTGTGAATGCAGCTTCCTTTACATCTGCTGGTGATGCAAAAACATCAACACCACAAAATCCTCTTTAATGTGTATTGCAGCAGCAGCAGCCAGCAACTGTTTCACCCTGTCAGAGCAAGGAGCATTTTGAAGATGCAAAACAACATTAGCAAAAGAAATCAGTTAGAGTGGGAGGGGAGAAGGGGAGAATAAAAAAAATCTTGATTGCCTCAAGGACAAAGGTAAGCTGGGTTCACAGGAAAAACAAGCAGGTCAGTATTGATCAAGGATTTTTAGATGCTGGAGGTTAAATTCTCATTATAAATTATGTCCTAAACTTTTCCTTAATTACATCCTTATACAAAGATTTTTGTCTGTTTGTTTTCTTACATCTTCTTCTGAGATATCCAGTGCTTTGCACAGTGAGAAATGGGATACTGAATGATACTCAGTGAATCTAGTCTCTTCTGGCAAATGGTATGTTCGGGTTCTGTGAAAAGAGGACGGCTTTCCTGAGAGAGGTCCACTCTGGTCTGTAGAAAGTTGGTATTTCCAACCTCAGTAAAATAGGAAAAAATCAGCATATAAAAATGCCCTTGAAGTGAAGAATAAAAAGACACAACAACAAATTCTGCAAGTTAAAGATATGGCAAGTGAAAACAGATATGGCATGTGAGAATAAGTGACATGAAGGAGTCTTCATCTTGTGAAATCTGTAGGTGAACGCTGGACAGCTTTCTGCTTCACAGCAACAGAAACATAGTAAAATGATGACAATGCAAGCACTTCTTTAAAAAAAAAATAAAAGAAAAACATTTTAACAACTATTGCATTTTGAAATTGTGTTAGCTGGGCCAGTTTATTCTTCAACACATGATAGGTAGAGCATACCAAATGTCTAGTAAGACTTTTGAAAGGTAGAGAGAAAATGACAAATGGTTTATATTCCCATTCTTAACATCTGGAACTTGTAATTTCAGAAACACGAATGTTAAAAGTCATACTCTATACCTTGGAAGGATTGCAATTTGATATAGATCCATGAGCAATTTCATAATTTACTCAAAGCCCTGTTCTTTAGTTTATATCTTTCAAATATTCCTTAGTCTCCAGGTCAGTTCCATAAGGCATATTTCTTCACCACCTTAATACAGCAGCAGTAGTGATAGCCTCATTTGCCCTAAACCATAGTCATGCTGCTTTAGGTTTTAGCAAAGC
This sequence comes from Buceros rhinoceros silvestris, assembly GCF_000710305.1. NCBI lineage: Eukaryota > Metazoa > Chordata > Aves > Bucerotiformes > Bucerotidae > Buceros > Buceros rhinoceros. Next base: position 36,611 of record NW_010418583.1, on the reverse strand, counting down.
AGAGGTTACAGTCATGAGGCAGACCTCGTGTGAAACCTGCTGGTAAAAGAAGCTGCCATTCAAGGTAACAACAGATACACAGTCTCCTAAAGATGTCCCATCTCACGGTGTTGACCCCACATTTAGCTGCCCTATTGCCAGACGAAACAGGAAGATACGTCAGAATTTTTTTATTTTGTCCTGTTTTCACCAGGGAAATTGTCACTGATTTTGTTTAAACCACTGGACAAATATCACCTGGAGCAGAACAGGCCTGTTTTATACAGAAATAACTGTTGTTAGTTAGACTTGTGGTGTTGGTTTCCCAAGTGGTTTAAAGCTGAGGCTGCTCTGCAAATTCCCTGAAGAATTTCCTTGCCAGTGTCATTATTCTTTATTACTTTGAAGGCATATTAAACAAAATCCAGATCACCTGATATCTCACCATTTTGATAATTTAAGATTAATGACAGTGATAACAGCCTGCAGTGAAAGTCAAGGCAAGAAATTTTGGAGAGTCCAGTGCCTTCCATAAATCCACATATGGCTGCTTTTCTGCTGTAATGAATGCAACTGTTGAACACAGCAAGGATGGATTTACAGTGTTCTTGGAGACCTGTCCATCCTCAGATTTCAGCTGGAAAGGCAGCTTTTGCTGAAGTGCTGATGGGACTCCAGAGTCCACAAAAGGTGAAGAGGAAAAGAAGGAAAGGAAGATTTGCATTTGAAATCTCTCTAGTCTTCCCTTGGACTGAAGAAAGGGCTCCACCACTTCTCTGCCCTATCATGAGAGTGTTTTATTGTGGGGTCCATGAGCTGTGAGGTAACCGACATTCTCAAAAGACAGAGCAGCATAACAGTTGGGTATAGGGCAGCAGACCATGAACAGGGGACCCAGCAGGTGAAGACCAGGTGCCTCCCCAAGTTGCCGGAGTATAAAGCTGTATTGCCTTTCATAAGGGAAGGAGAGAAGGGGACTGGAGAAAGGTTTCATTTTGAGCTCTAACCACATAGCACCTCACGAGGTCTGAGATCCAGGTGTGGTTGAGCATCCAAACAATCGCATGTCTTTGTCCTGCATAAATAAGTCAGAAGGACTCAGGCCAGTCAGAGCAGTCTGGTGTCCAGTCTGCTTGCATTTGAACCCAGTTTTGAAGCATGATTCATGGGACTGTTTGGAAGGTCTGCCCAAGGGCAATGGATCAGCAGGTCTAACTCCTCACCAGTGGCGCTCAGCAGATCACACGGACTTCCTCATTTATGTTGTTTCTTGAGACCTAGATAGAAAAATAGTTGTTACCTTAAACTCTGAACACGGCTTAAGAAATGTATATGGTCCTCACAAGTTGCCTTTTTTACACAGTGTTTTATTTTTGTACTCTGTTTAAACATGATGTAAGGTTTGAGATACCTAGTAGTCAGAAAAATGAGTTGTTAATGTAGAAGCACTTGAATGAGGAATTATTCCACAACTATGCTGTCTTTCTAAGTATTCTATGCAGCTTATGTAAATTCAATACAAAAAGTCTCAACTGTCTAAGCACACTGTCTCTGAAACCAAAACAACAAAAAACAAGAAAGACAAATAGAGAAGATTTTGGATGATAGCTCTTACTAAATATACACCATGAGAATATAAGCAAAAAAATCTCTATAAACAGTGCACAAATTGCAATGTCAGCATCATCTATAAGCAATAAGGTCCAACCTATTAACATCAATTCTCTTTTTTTTATTGAGTTTTCTTGACTATTTCAGATAGCAAAAGTAATATTCCTCCTTTATCCTCAGACCCTGAACTCAGCCTTTTTACCTAATTTTAAAAGGCTAAACCACAAAGCTTACACAGAGTGAGGATAATTATTCCCAACAGCAGTTCTGGCAAGAACAGGTTACAGTGTTCATTCCGGTTTTAGCCATTTATTCAATTAGACAGGTAAACAGATCATGAAAATTTTATTACACATGCCTATTCTAGTGATTTGCTAGATTAGCTCTTCTGACATCTGCATAAAACAAAGATCTGTTTCTACTCATTAGAACCCTGGGGAAGGATCATTTATGATTAGGCTTTGGATTATTTTTTAAGCATTTAAGCTTCCCACATGGAAGAAAATAAAATTAAATTACTTAAATTTGTGCCTTTCCAATCTGGTGGGACTGCTAGCTTGTACATATGATGAAACTCCTAGCTGTACATACTGATAGAACTAATCTTACAGGACATAAAAATATATCTTTCATAACTGAAAGACAAAAGGTTATTTCTAAAACCAGCAGCTGGGATGTAAAGGAAGAACAGGAATGTAAGAATAGGAAGGCAGCTACATTGTCCATCATTAATCTTAATAACTATTTATTTAAATGTGTTCACATATGTAAATCCAAGTTATCACAGGAAGAGCATGACTAGCCACTATGATACTGCAGACCGGTAGCTTTTGTTAAAAAATAGAGCCCCAGGCAGTTTTCCCGATTTGCTTTCAGTCAACCGCAGCATTTGATAGCCTGTTGATTTCAGGACAAGAGTCCAGTTTCAGTCCTAAATTCAGGAAGTATCAGTTATTACATTTTTTGGGCATACTCAGGATATTGTTGCTTTCACATGGCTGGTTCTCTCTCCAACAGAAATTAAATCAGACTGAAACCATAAACCGTTACCTAACATGGTATCTTAAAGGATGCGATCTTCATCTTGTCATTAGGACAGCTACTTCATGCTTAACCTTCTGTACAAAACTTGCATCAGACTCTGGCATGGAGGATGTTGCTTTTGGATGCAGGGGTAGAGAAAATCTTGGCTCCCGAGATGGCTTTATTTTGTGACAGTCACTGCCAGGGTTGCATTTCCTGTCGTAGCTGGTGGTGTCTTTTGAGACAGCTGCTTTGGGAGCTAGTATCTACCAGACATGACAGCACAGACCTGTGCCTGGAAAACTCAGTTTGTATTTGTGCTGCCTTTGGTTTACATCTAGACTCTGTATTAAGCCAGACTTCTAAGAGTAACAAATATTTCACTGCTACCAGTACTCAGGATTGCTTTTACCATAGTCACAGCTGTGCACTTGTACTGAAAGAGAGTGGAAGAAACATCATTACTTTGTAGGAATTATTTTGCATCTTGCATGTATTGTAAGCAGACCCTTACAGCTCCTTCCAAGATATCTTTCAGGAAAGCCTTCACAGTTTTTTCCTCCCACTGATCAATATCCTCTTTGTCTAGTAGTTCATGCCTCAGCAGAATTCTTTCATAATTTCCTAAACTCAGGTAGATCATGGATATCTTTTAAAGATAAGAACAGAACAGATTCCTTTCACCATTATAGTACAGATTTATGGCACCTGATTCTTCAAAAAGTATGTCTAGGATAAAAAAAGGGATCTGAATTTGAGTTACTAATTTAGGAGAATAACAAAATACCAGGTATATTTCTGTATATACCAAATGGAGCACAATATTGTACTCACGAGACCAAGATTTTTCGTCTGTTCCCTGAAGCATAGATCCATACCAAGACCTTCGATTTTCCCTATGGCTCTCTACAGCTTTATCCTGTTTTTTCCAAACATGTATTGAGTTTGCCATTCAAGTGGAGTTGCCATGTGATATTTTAGATATGCTACGCAGAACTGGTTGAAGTCCTCTGCAGTACATTGGTCTGTGTTGCAGTAATAGGAGGTGCAAGGTCCTGCCTTGTCCCTCTTGTCTCAGAGAGCACGTGAGTGCTGCTTTTGCGTGTGTTGCTTGTGTTGCACAGGGCTGGTGGCTGCAAAAAGAGTGTCTTCTTTTTGGGTGGGTGCAGTGATCCCAGAACACAGAAAACAAGGAGGAGAGAGCTCTTCCAGGCCTGTATTCTTAAGCCCTCAGCTGTTTCTCTGGCCATTTCAGTTATACAAACCCTGAATTTCATTTACAGTTATATAGATACCCAGATACTCATATATATGGGTGTGTCCAAAAGGTACACATATTTACCAAACTATCTGCACTATGTACCTAATTCAGTATAGATCATGTCAGAACAATCTGTTCCTCAAACAATTCCAGGAACCAACAGAAGTACTTTCCATGTTGTGCACATTCAACCTTTTCATCTAACATTACTTGCAGCAGTCACTAGGACATCATTGCTTTACCATTAGTACTATTAACCAGCATTTTGCTAATGCACATCAGTACTTGCTGTAGTCAAGTTCAGGTGGGAGCTAAACAGGCAATCAGACCAAAATAAGCAAAAGAGTCCACTTTATCAAAAGACTGATACAAATTTAATTCTCTATTAAATTTATTTTACTGTCATGATCAGCTAGAATTTCATCTAATTTTCTCATAGTAACTTCTTCAGATTTTAGGTTTTCCATATGGGTAAAGTGTATTAACCAATCACTGTTCTTCTTTTCTTCAGAAGTATATTTGGGGCAGGATAAGGAGTAACTGCTACATTTTTGGCTGATGCTTCTTTTTTCTGCCACAACCATTTTAAGTTACTAAACCACTTCCCACACACCCACTCTTTAAACTAATGAAGAAACATTCACCTTTTATTAAAACTGCCAGAAGAAGTGCTTGCTTTTCTTATAAAAATCAAGAGATTGATACGTCAAACTCTTTGTTGTTTGTTTTGACAAAGAACTAGGAAAATCAGAAGTCTGGCTACAGCTTCATAGCTTTCACATTTGAAAAAACATAATCTGGGAAGAAAAAAAAGATAAAAACTGCTAAAAATCTATGAGAAAAAAGATTTTTAAAATGTTACTACAGAACATCTGTAGGTGAGCTACAGAAAAGAGTGAGGATTTGTTACAATTTCATTTTTGTCTCTCTCTTCCCTCTCAATTACTGCCTTCAAGACCCCTGAACCTTATGTCACAATGTCTCGTGCTATAGTAATAAATGTCTCTTTATGACCTTGTAAATAGAATAATTTATGAAAATGTATTTCTCTGTGCTCAGCTACTATGTAACCCACTTCCTCAGTCTGAGTCATAACAGCAAAGATTAATATTAAGAAATCCTTATTCTTAATACTATTTCACCTTCTAACAGCCCATCTTGCAGACACTGGTATGTCTGAATTTATTGTAAAAAAAAAAGGGGTTGATATTCTTAATTACGTAACTGCATTTGCTTTAGCCTCATTGGAATTGAGGAGAGTAACTCAAGAAGATAAGGAGATATTCTGTGGTCTTGGCACAGAATATAGTAAAGGACATGGAGAAAACAAGGCTTTCTCTTATGCAAACCATGAGAGCAGTGCCTAGAAGGTCGTCTAGACCAATGTCAGCTCAGGGTTATGAACTCTAGAAGCAACTGCTGGGTAGACACGCCCTTACACAAAGGCAAAAATCTATTACTATTCATCTAGACAATTGTGTGCTGGCCTTCATGGTGGATATACAACCTTTCTACAGTTAGGCTGTAACCACAGGCAATGTTTCATTCAGACCTACAGTAGGGGGAAAACATCAAACAATGATCCACAAAATTACCATAAAATAACATATTCATGCACTCCTGCAAGTATAAGCAAGCTGACAAATTTTGGAGAAAACAGTTTTTTCAAAAATTTAACCACATTTGTCTTTGGTTGGAAATGACACCCATGATGGAAGCACCATGCCAATTGCTCCTTGTGTATTTGAATACATATTTGATGGTCCTGGGTTTTTAGAAGATCTCTGCAAAATAGAAGTAGAAAATTAAAATTATTACTAGTAGCTAAATTTAATTCTCATCTTTCCATTTATCTCACTGTGCTAAGGGGACCATCCACATAAAAAATGTCCTACCAAAACCTTCCGCGAAGGTTTACACCCTTCTCTGAGGCCACAGAACACTTCTGGGCAGGGAAAAAGTGCAGAAACTGGTGAGATCCTTTCACTGTCTCTAGACATTACCACTTTCTCCATTTGATTCCAGATACTTCCCCCAAAAGTTTGGCAAGATCTTATACATCCGTCATTATAAAGTTCATTTGTTGACTTATAGGAAGGTATAAAGATATGTGAGGTCCTCCCTGCCTGGAACTATAGGAAAGGTTGCTCAGGTCCTCAAAAGGAACGCACACACAAAAGATTTTGTTTTTTAAGGAGGTTACCAAGAGAAAAAAATTCCTCTTTGTCACTCACCATTCTTATTTAACAAACCACGAGAAAGATGTTTCAAATCTGCTTTTAGAAGAAGATTAAAGCAGCAAAGGTCTGATTTAAATAATAGAAGATCATATGCTTCCTCTGTCATTGTGTTATAAATCTGGAGTTCTCATGAAATCAGAACTTTAGCCCGGAAATTTTATACAGGAAAGTCAGCTTATAAAAAAAGCGCATGGTAAACCATTTCTGAAACCATGTCTCTTCACTGTCATCACCAAGTAAATTAAGAGGATGGAATAATCGCATATTTAAAGAGATCCAAGGTCTGAAAATCATTCAAGCAGTTGAACCAAGTACACTCTTCTATTAAGACAGGAGCCCTACAGTTCATGTTGTTTATCCCTTCTGTTTAACAGGCAATAAAATGTGGAAAAAAAAAAAAAAAAAAGAATTAAAGACTCAATGAAAACAGAAGGAGCTTCCCCAGTTCCTTATGTGTCCTGAAGCAATTTAGGGAAAGCCATTTCTCTGTATCCCTGTAGCGGAATAGCATGAACCTTGGCAGAGTTGCTTCTGCTGTCTCCTGTGGGAGAACCTTCCATCCTAATTTTTTAATGAAGGATTTGCAAACAGAAGAAAAGCAACATTTTCCCTATGTTTTTCTCTGTCTAGGCCTAAAATCCCACCATGTTGTGCATGCAAATGCTAGTGCATCTGTACTGTAAGCTCCATGATTAGGAATATTCGCTGAATTTCTGATGTTTGAGTCACGAAAAGATAAACATAGAATCAGTGAAAAAGCAGGGCTTGAAGGGATTTCAGAGAAATCATCAAATTACATCCCTTTGCCTCAAGACAAGAACATCTTTCAGGGATTTTAAATCCATGTATTAATCAAGATTATTAAATTGGACTTGTAAACCATTTGTAAACTACCATAAAGAAAAAGTAAAGCTTTTTCTGTGTGAAGGCACTGCAGATACAACAGGGTTGAGTTCATGAACAGCACAGCTGCCAAAAGATTGAATATGCTTTGTCTTGACAGGCCATTGGTGAAGAAAGGCAAGAATACAAACATTTTATGGATACTAAACCCTGTTTACGCGATCTCTTGCTTACTGCCTTCATTGTAGACATCAGCAATTTCCTAATGAAAAAAAAAATTAAGGCTATATCTATCATTTTTAGCTATCTACATTTTAATTATATCATTACTTCTTCTGTACATCTTCTCTATCTGTTTCTAGCTCCCTGTATACCCACTAGATACAGGAAATTATGCCTAAGCGTGTAACTGATACACTCTTGTCTGAAGAAAAACCAGATGACCTCTTCAAACTAATGACATTGAAAAAGACAGAGGCTATGGATGTGTACACTCAGTTTCCGTGTCCCTGATCCCTAGCAGCTTGCAGGGAAGGATTATTATTTCAGTGTAGGCCCTTCTGTCTCTCTTGAGGAGTAATTTGGTGCATCCTAAATCACCTCTATCTAAATATCTAAAAGATATTACTCTTATTTCTTCTTAAAGCATTTAGAGAAAACATACTCCTTTAATTTCCTAGGTCATTTCTTTTATGTTCATCTATTCTTAGAATAAAAAGTTTTACCCAATGCCCCACCAGGTCTTTTTTCTTCTCTTTAGCTGGAAGTTACTTTTAACTTTCCCGATGTAGAGGTCATGCAGAATGGTTTACTGCCGTCTCTTTTGCAACCATTTTAGTTCTGGAAAACAGCTACTGTTCATCTCCCTTCAGCCTTGTATTTCTAAGTTGAACAGAGCTAATTCATTCAACCTTCCCCCACAGGCCCTGTTTCATAAATCTGTTATCGTTTCTGGTGTTCCCTTCTGCACTCACTCTGGTTTGTAAACAACATACCTCCAGTCCTCTGCCTACACAGTCCTCTGCCCTAGCCCCAGCCTCACCAGTGTCCAGGAGGGGAGCATCATGTCCCCCAACACTGATATTTGCTGTTTGTTTTAATAGATATTTTTATATAAGTGCCTTCCCCTCCTCCCCAGCAGCACAGCTGATGGAGATTCAGTCTGTGGTCTACTGCATCTCTGTTACACATCTTTTCTTTGGTGATTTTTTTACTCACCCCTCACCCCTCCCCCACCCCCAAACATAGTATATTACATTTGAACTTACTGGATTTCATCTTGCTGATGAAAATTTAGAAAAATCATGTTTAATTTTAAACCCTATAACCATCATGCTCTCAGCCTTTTCCAGCTCCACACCATCTGGATTAGCACAACATTTTCATTTTATCTTTTAAGTCATTAAACAAGACATTATCTCTCTGCTACAATTGACCCTCAGGACATCGCTTGCAACATATTCCCTATATAAGACAGCAAATAGGTCCACGAGCCATAAGTCTGTATCATGTTCTACTATGTAGTTTATGTGAATGTCTCGTAGCACCGTGTGAGGCATCAATACACCATATCTTCTCTTTCTCTCATGCCCAGTAAGCCAGGTACCCTGTCTCATTAGATTAGACTTGAAATTGTAACTAGTGGGACAATTTGAGGGCTTCAGCCATAGGCCATGGATATATGCAGAGCATTTTGGAGTGAGCATATTGCCAGGCACTTTCATTATTGTTTGTTTGCTGGAGGGCTTTTGGGTTGTTTATTTGTTTGGTTATGATTCATGTATGATCAACTCATATTATTCTGATATTTAATTCAGAAAACTGAAACATTCTTCTTTCCTGCTACTCATAAGGAAAGCTCAAGACCAAACTTCAGATAGGTCCCCGGAAGCAGGAATATCAGTCCTTGTGGGACAGCTCTCTTCCTCCTACCTCTGCAAAATCTTACTGTTGCCATCAATAACAACCTGGAGTTAATATTGCTACTATTACATTGAGTTCAGCTAGTACCTTTTCACCATTTGTTATTGTAATGGGTTAAGATGGCGCCAGCAGGGGGGTGAGATGTTTGTCTTCCCTTTCTCCTTCCCCACAAAGCGTGCAAAAAGAGTTCTCACAATTTTGGGGAAGAGAAGCACCAGCGCTCTCGCTCCCTGATTGGGAGCCAAGATATTTCAGACAGGTCTCAGCAAAAAAGCGTATAAAAAGCTGGGTGAGGGACATTCCTGGCTTTTTAAGAAAAACATCTGCAGTTACCGCAATATCCCTGGAGCAGTAAAAAGATTCCTTCTGCGAAGCTGGTAGACCTTTCTGCTCTGACGATTAATGGCGGAGGTGGCTTTTGGTGTGAGTTTAACCAGATAAAGGGTAAAAACCGGCTGTAAGCCCCCAAATCCTGCACAGAGGGGGCAGATACCAATGGCGAGGGGAAAAGCAAACTGGTTTCAGATGCTTAGCACAGATCCTCCCCAGACGTGGGAAACCCACAAGCATTCCCTGGAGATTTTGGTCCATTTGACACTCCACATATGGTGAGAGCGAAAAGCCTTGGAGTATTGCCTCAGTAAACTCAAGTCTTCCCCCAGCTACCCAGGAGGAAGAAGGACTACATTACCGCTTGGAGGTTTGCTCCAGGAGAAGTTTCTCAGGTTGAAGCTTGTGATGTGATGAACAAAGATTCCTTTCCTCCCCACCACCACCGGTGCGGCAACCACGTGGTGGGTTCTTTGTTTGTAAATGGGCGATGTGGTTTGAATGAGGGAAACTGCATTGTGCTTGTATATGCCTATTTATGTATTTATCAATCTCTCCTTCTCCCTCGCTCGCTCTCTCTCTCTTCACCAGTCCTGTTTGATTTTAAATGATTGATTACGGTTTTAATTGTGTTTAGCGTTAAAACACTTTTGTCTTCACTCCCTTTAAGTTAAAACCTGTGTGTCACATTCTTTTCTTTTGCCGAAACAAAGCCTCAAAACAAGCCTTAATGAACCACTAAGATTCTCTTTTGTGTAGGTTTACATTTTCCCTAAAACTACAATTAGTCGCAAAAGATAAGAAATCTTTCAGAGACAATAGCCTCTTAGTCTCAAACCCCACAGTCATGCGTCACATGAAGGTCATGTGTACCTCCCACTCAGCTTACATTAGTAAACCTATTTAACCACGTGAATGTCCACACAGCCACCACGTATGCAAAACCAAAAAGTGAAGACAAAGTAGAGATAGGGAGAAAATGATCAAAGATATTGTTAACTCGTACAATTAATTGTTAACCAGTACAACTTCCTAAGTTACACCACTGAGAGCAAAAACTACCTTGCAAGTGCCCAGCTACTGTGTCTGAAACACCCCCCGACTTGTAAAGTCTCCTAGCAGTTCTCATAGGACCAGAATTTTATAACCCACAGCACCTGAGTAATAATGTCCTGATCTTCCACCACAAAGGTCAGAAAAAAGAAGAGAACCACAAGTTCACCACAGAAGAAGAGAACTGTCTGGAGTGTATTGTAGGGGTCGATATCCCCACTTTCCAAGACAGGTAGCCAAGCACTCATCCTGCAGTCTCTATGTGTTGCTCAAAGCGCAGGACAAAAACATAAGTTGGTGTTTGATCCAGTGACTGGAATGACTCAGTGGTCTTTTACAGAGTGAAAGCTCCTGCACTACAGGAACATGAAGATACTTGGTCTTTATCCCACACCTGCCTGAGAGGAAGTCTTCTCTTCATCCCTGTTTGGTCCCAGTCCTCTTTCAGACATTTTAGCACAGCCCCCAGTCTCAGCAGTCTCAGTGCACAGAAACGTAGCTGTCACAGAAGTATGTTTCTGTGCTTCTGTGTGGCTCCCATCACTTCGATTCAATTACACTTCAGTGCATAGATAACTAGTATCAGC
>NW_010418583.1:9955-25678 GCF_000710305.1 Buceros rhinoceros silvestris | reverse complement strand
GCAGGAATTGGCTTCTAATTCTGTCACTTATGACAGAACTGCTATTTGCTGCATTGCGTGCACCAAGTAGCCTTGCTTTATTGCAGTTCTTTTTTATGATGATCTAGGACAAGCTTTATCAACAAAACAACTAAATTCCTGTTCTCTCGCCTTTCTTTATGATCTGAAAGAAAATTGGCACTTGATATGTCTAAAATAAGTTCCATAATGGCAGCAAAACTGCTTAAATACATTCAATGTGCTGAAAATATCAGATAAATGGTAGGCTTGGCTCATGTTAACAAGCTTTGCACTTTTTGTGTTCTTTTCATCTGTGACAAAATTTAGCACTTTCCAGCCATTAAGGTTGCATTGTGCAATTCAAAAATGCAGACACATATTCTGAGACAATTTTAATCATATAATCACTGTATGAGACTTCAGATACTGTATGCCCAGATCTTCTTCTTTTTTCTTATCCTAATAGAACATGCACATAGACAATATCAAGAACTCTGAGACAAGATTTTATTTATGTTCATAAAAACAGCTGTTTTGATGATGCTAGGATTGATGGCATTGTCAGGGATCACACCAACCAAAAAGGTAGTATCCTAAAGCAGTGAGTAAAGATAGGTGGTGGGATGATTTCAAACTCCAGAAATCTACAAATGATGCCAAAGGTGGTTAGAGTAACTCTGTTACAGCAGTCTGCACAGAAAGGTGCTGGATATGCCACTCTTTTATTGCAGGCATTCAGAACAAAGCCTGTCTGAAGTGAGCACGGAAATTGTCCCCTCATGGAGTTATTGCTTCTGGTTACCTGCATATTCAGTCAGCATGATGGTGTATAGTATTAGCATCTCCTTCCTATGGACCTGATCCATGGTCATAGGGCAGTAATTTACTATTCCAGGGCACAGCACAAGGAGAAAAGCAAAACAGGGCCTTCAAAAGAGCTCATACAGCTCACAAGGGAAACAACAAGAGAGAGAGCTGTGGGAGGACCAGAGGAGGCATGCATGAGCTTGCTCAGCACAGCTCCTCAGACTCCTGGATCTCTCTCACTCTGCAAAATATTAAATTCTTTAATACAGCACCCAAAAAAACCACAGGAAAGGAGAGAGGAGCGCAAGGCAAGTAAGAAAATTCCATGCCTCCTGCCAGCCATCTTCAGTCATGTAAGATGTTATCATTCTGAAGAGCAAAGCTTCATCTTTGTCTTAATCACTTCATTGCTGTATGGAAAATTGGAGGCAACAGCCTTGCAGGCGCAATGAAGGGGTGTAAATGAAAGAAGAAATGTTCATGACTTCAGGTTGACTTCAGTTTTGGATGTCCAACTTTGAGTTAACGGTGAGTTTTTTGACCTGCCAGTTCAAGATGTAATTGTTTCTGAAAATTTGATTTCTGGAAATCAGAAAGCAGGAAGACATTTCTCACACTAGCTCACCAAACATACAGTAATTTTCAGTTTGGTGCAATGTAAGAGGAAAAAAAGAGAATATTTCTCATGGTCTCTGGCTTCAGGCTGTAAGAACTGGAAAGAATAGAGCTCTCTCCAAAAAAGCAATACCAAAAAGCTCTCAAGATCCACAACTACAAGTTTTTCTCAAAGTAAAAAGAGCAAACACTAGAAAGCTCAAAAGATAGGCTATTTTCATATCCTTTTCAGGACAATGAAAAAATGCAGACAAGCTTAAAGAAAATTCGTGGGTTTTAGAGCTTTCAATCTCTTCCACTAGAGGAAGGAGGACAGATATTTAAAAATTCTCAGGGAACAGGTAACCCTAGCAGCTTTGCTTGAGAGCACTTAAAAGGACAATTACTTTATCTTAATTGGGATCAGAGGTCCTCAGAAAGGCTTTCTAGCCAAGCTTTGGCTGTTTGCTGAGCCCACATATGTGGCTTTCACAACTTGGCACCTGCAACAAAAGCAAGAGCCAGCTTGTGTTATCAAAATGATGTTTATGAGGCAAATACCTGCTAGGGATGAGAGGCACAGAAAAACAGAACAGTTGGACTCCTGTTCTGACTGTGAGATTGCTGGATTTAAGGGTTACTATTATTCTGTAAGAGCACTTTCCATCCTGAGATCTGAGTATTTATTAATTTTAACCAATCAATCTTTACAACATCTTAATGAGTGGCAAGTATTATGAGACTCTAAAAAATTACAAGTGAAGTAGAAGTGATGAGAAATTCCTTTTCTGCTATGATTTCAGAAGTTACCTTCTTTTCCCGGGTTGACACGAACAGTAAGACAAAGCGATGTACTTTGTCTTTCTTAGTAGTACATTTTCTTGGATCCTTGTCATAGCACTGCAACATGTCTTTATAGGATGGTTTTAGCCAATGGCATGGGTTATATCAGGTGTTAGTTCCATCTTCGTTTTCTTTAAACTGGATGATTTTCTACCATAAGGATGCTTAAGAAGTCTATCCACATTATAAAAATGTCAGTGAACATCCACGAGTCACTGCTCATTTGCTCAGGCTATTGGCCTCTGGCTATCTCAGTCTCTTGACATATTAGCCACATGAAAATACATGCTTCCATTCCTAGTGCATTTGTAGAAACACATCTCTGCCTGACTTTTCTGGTTAAAAATCTCACATCTCATTTGGTAGCTCCATGAGAAGCACAAGTATGACAAAAGTTAGTTTTTTCTCATAGAGAGAATATCTAATCCCTCCTACTTTAACCCCAAACAAGCCCAAAGAAAGCCAGAACTAGCCGAGATTTGTGAAAAACACACCTGAAATAAATGTTCTGCCTTTTTTGTGTCTATAGACAGAAGGATAAGAAACCAGATGGGATAAACCTATGTATTGGCTTACAATTTCATTCAAGAATCAAAGTGCTCCAAAAGAAAGGAAACAAGCTGGACCATATTTTTTAAGTCTTATTTTCTCTGAAATTCCTAGTTTAAGAGCCAGGTTGAAGGAATACAGGAAATTCTAACTTGCATGAAAAGCTGTGTTGCAAATCTACAATCCAGCTTTTCCACTTCAGTCAGGCATGTGTGGGCCATTTATTTAATTTATTTCAAGATTCCAAAACCTGAGATTCTTCTATTCTCTCTTTGCCACAGCATGAAATCTGAATGAACTGGGACATCCATGGTTAGATGTCTGTAAACTTAACCAAAGCATCTGCTCTGATGCTTTCTTTCAGAAAGCTTCCTAAATCACCATGGCCTTAAGAAGTTTTGCCAGTTGACCTGGGAAAAGCAGGTCACTCAAACTCTTTGCTTTTCTTGACTCTTCAGTATCTTCAACTTGCTGATCACAAAGGTGTATGGTTACACTCTCATCTTGTTTCCTTCAACACCATTGACTGCAGTCTCTGGATCACAACCAGTAGAATTTGACCTTCCACAATGTGGAAAACATAACATATAGCTTTTGCTATTTTCTCTTTGAATGGCAGAATTTCACATTTTCTGTTGTGCTCTTTCATGTATTGCCATCACACTTTATTTCTGTGGCTGGGTATACTGAGTTGCTGTTTTCCTATTAGAATTGTAATGAACACAGAAAAGTCTCCTTCAGTCTCAGTCCACGTGGACAGACTGGGTGTAGGAAAATATTCTGAAGTGTAAGAAAGGCATTTGATTCTAAGATGTCCCAGAGAACCAGGAATTATTGTTGGTTTTGTTTCATTGGGTTAATCATAAAGAAAAAAGAGAAAAAAATAAACAAAATTTAAGTCCAAATCTGGATGTGAATTCAGATTGGTTCCTAATCAACTTTTGCTTTGATTTCTGATTTCTAGTAAAGCTATGTCACAAGTGCTGTCATCATATGGTTCCAAACACTCATCCCAAGCCGGATTCACAATTACCTACCTGTGCACAGCAAATCCTCCAGTTTAGAGGCTGCGATGGGACTTTTTACAAATTGTCTTTTTAATTCATTGGGTTAATCATAAAGAAAAAAGAGAAAAAAATAAACAAAATTTAAGTCCAAATCTGGATGTGAATTCAGATTGGTTCCTAATCAACTTTTGCTTTGATTTCTGATTTCTAGTAAAGCTATGTCACAAGTGCTGTCATCATATGGTTCCAAACACTCATCCCAAGCCGGATTCACAATTACCTACCTGTGCATGATGCACAGCAAATCCTCCAGTTTAGAGGCTGCTATGGAACTTTGAACAAATTGTATTTCAACTACATTTGAACATATCCTGGATTCACCTGCCTCCACAAAGGGAGTTGTTTGTTTAGCAGTGGCACAATCACAAGGCAAGAGAAGTGGCAGAGCCCCGTCTCCTACCAGCCCTGGGTCAGAATTATGGACCAGAGTCATGTCAGGAGATGTCAGATGTGGACACATGTGCGGTTCCCCAACACACCACAGAACTGTACACATCTCATCTCCAAATCCTTACAGCTGCCCACATGAGGGTCAAGAGCCAGAGGGAAGGCATGAGATCTCAGCATTGTGGCAAGAAACCATGGGTTACTCCCTTATTCTTCCCCTCTTCTCTTTCCTCTTTCCAGCAGTAAAGCCACAACTGTGATCAATGATAATTTGCAAATCTGCACTTCCACTTGCCCTTTCTGATACCAGATTGTGGCCATGTTTTGTCAACAGCAATCTTTTTCATGGTCAGGAGAAAAGACAAACCCATGTGGTTAAAGTATTGAATATGAACTGGATTTCAAATTGAGCCCTTGGTTCTCATGCAGATTTACAGCATAACTGTGACAAATTCACTTATTTAGTAGAAGTTCTCATCTACTGGAGACATCAGAAAAAAATACATAACAGTTTATTTCAGGCTCCACTTGTTTAGATCTTACAAAAATCTAATCAGCATAATGGTATGCTATTCAAGGACCATAATTCGGACAGGAGGTAAAGAAATACACTTGTTTTATTTTAATAATAAAGCTGGTTTGTCCCTGGAACTGTGCAAGATGCAAACAGTCTTGAATTATTCAAGGTCCAAGTATACATTTTTCTTTGAAAGAAAATGTAATTATTAGGTTAGCTTCATTATTCAAGAAAAAAAAGAAACAAGAAAAGTAAAACTAGATGTATAAGTAATTTTTCAAAATAAATGTTGTTTTAATACTGCAGAACATCTTTAACTTAAGAAGTCATTTTTTTTTTCCTGGTGTGAACGCTGTCCCAGGTTTATGGTATATCAGTTAAACCAGAGTGGTATGGCAATTACTTAGTGGTCTGGTATTCCATGTGTTCCTTAACACACTGTTAGTGTTGACAGAGTTACAAAATCTGAACTCTCTCCTTGCTTTCTCATTCAGGGAACTGTATGGAAGTGCTAGGAGTAGTCTTTGACAGCTTCTCACTAATGCCAGTTTTATCTCTTTTGTTTCTGAATTGCCTGATTTGGCTTGTCCAGTTCCACTGATGCCCCAGGACTCAGGGAAGGTTTACCACCAGCATGAGTTTTCTCTCCAACATGGAGCTGTCTTGTCCTTCCATGCAGCAATGAAGCGCAACACTCAGTCACAGCACCCCTGCTGAGATTCAAGAAGGTAGGATAGAGTAAGATGTCTTTGCCCTGTCACAGGTACAGACACAGTAGGTGTGATTCAGACCACAGACTCCCCAGGACTCCATTCTATTCAGTGCTACTTTCTCCAGGTGCCAGCATCAGAAATGGTTTTATGTAGCTCAGCTCTTCAATCTTCTCACCTGTAACCTATTCCTACACTTGGCAGGACTCTTGTTTGCCTGTGGTTATGCCTCTTTCATCTCCAAAATCCTTCCTTTCTTGGTGTGCTGCAGAGAAAGTATCTTACGACTGAGAGCTTTTCTATACATTCTTAAACCTTGTTAGCAAGCCCGCTGCTGTTAGGAGCTGACCAAACACAAAAGTTCAGCATTAAAACAGTGAAGACAGAGATTTTTCTTAGATGGGCTAGTATTTGTCTGCTTTGCAAATTAGCATCCTAGGCAATTGTTCCTAGGCAAGAACAGGAATATTTAGTAGCAATTTTACCAAACCTGAAGTACCTGGAGTGACTTAAAATACATTTGTCTGGCTATTGGCTGCCTTGCCCGACCAGGAGCTCAGGAAAAAATTTAGAGACTCATCACTTAAGTCAATGCATTCAGATGTAACCTTATTCTGTAATGTCCTTGGGTGTTCACTAAGCACAATCTGATGAATTTTAGACTTTCGCCATAAAAATATGTGGAATTGTCCCATCATATTCCAAGACAGTTTTAATATTATTAATTGCATCTCCTCTCCCAATCTACCAGAAAACCTTCCACAAAATACCACAATTCACTAATCTTTATACCTCTTTAATACCCTGGTTTTTGGAGGCATAACATAGGTCCAGGCAGCACTGAGCATAGAGGGCTGGTGTAGCCAGAGCTTCCAACATGCAAACCACTGCCCATTTACCACCTTCATGAGGCCATGATAGAAAGCCTCCAACTAGCCCATAAAACCGTCCTGTTTCCACAGTGCTTGCAAGTAATATGGGACAAGAAATGTGTGTAAGGGAGAAACTACAAAGGTAGCCCATGTTCCCAAAAATAATTATATGACATCAGACAGTGCCGGAAGATTAGGAAGGAGGCAAACAAAATCCAGTGTAACTAGTTATTGTTCATTTTTAATACAAGATATGTTAATCTTAAGAGATGTTTACTCCTCTGAAACAAGCTGCTCTAAGCCCTTCCTAATTTGAATGTGTTATGGTAGCCGTTATTACCATTGTATTAGTAATGTTTTCAAGGCCCTTTTCTCATCTTTGTTTAAATATTTGAATTCTCTTGAATCTTAAGCAAAGCAAAAGATATACAGTTTCCCCATGAAATATTCATGTTACGGGTTAGAAAAGACAAAAAACCTAAACAATTGTGGAGGAGAGATTATAAACCTGGATTTATAACCACATTCTAACCAACACAAGAAAAAACAAATGGGTCAGATGAGAAACAACGAAACCTCTCAAAGGAAAGGAGCCAAATCTTCAGCTAATGTAAACTGCAGCTTCATTAAAGTGAATAGATCTATGCCTGTGTACAGCAGCAGAAAATATGGCTCTGGATCTCTGTTGCTACTAGTGGAAGCCATATGGTAAGCCTTCATGTGACTGACTTCTCTTCATAAACGAACAATAGTGTTTAGCGAACTTTATACCTACTAATTTCCTGTTTGTGACTTGAATAACATCCATGAATAATTCATGATGGAAAATTACAGATTTACAGCATTTTTCTGTCATTTTACCACAAGGCTTGTACGCAGCACACTCACATAAGCATCGTTTCTAGAGGTTCAAGTCAGACAAGGCAAAATACTTCTCACATAAGAAGTAATTGTTTGGGTAACACCTGATGTCTACAATGCCTTTCTCATAAACATGAATTTTGGCAACGCAGTAGAGGACAAAAGACTGAGAATGAAGATAAGGATGCCAGACCCAAGGTTTCATAAAATCTTTCATGTGCAGAGATAAACAGCAAAGTACCTACAGAACCTTCAGCTGTATCATAGTGCAGGCAAGTGTGAAGGAGACCAATGTGTAGCCCCCCCGGCAAACACCTACCAGCCTTGATGGAAGCTGGAGTAACAAAGCCCAGAGTCTGGACAAAGTTCATGATCACCTTGCCAAGCATGAAAAGACATAGCATGTCAGTAGCAGAAACCCCAGAGCACATGCAGTGCTCCATCCCCACTGTTTACTCCATTTCATTGGCATGTGGCAGTCATTAAATCCACTGTCAGTGAAATTTGACTCACGTGCAGTTTTTAGCATGGTGGATACAACACATTATCGCATAAATTATGTGAGGGATGTTTTTCACCTGCCCTGTTTCACATTCCAGATCACCTGTGACACAGGGCAAATCACATCCCTGCCCAGGGGCTTTCTCTTTGCAACAGAATCACTTATTTCACTCAGTTAATTACAGCAGTAATTACACGCAATTCTTAGTGCACGGGCTTTAAGATAAAATGCCCAAGTATTATTCTTCCTCTTCTAATTGCAGAGTGTGCCATACCTCTAGTATCCACCACTTTTGATTCTTTTGTACTGTTACCGCAGGGTGACCATAAACCCCACCTCTAGCTATGAAAAGTCACTATCCTTATTCTGAATTTTCAGCTGCAGCCATTTTGCTGCTTCTCCATGGCAAAAATCTAGATCTGCCACTGTGCTATATACCCTGAAAGCATTAATCTTTCAATTGGTTGGCTTTGTTGTTTTTTTTTCTCTCTCTCCTAAGACATTGGCCTTTTCAGCAAAGGTCCAATTCTTCAAAATCAGTTAGTAATTTTGGACTCACTGTTTCAGTGCTTCCCACATCAGATACACCAATACTACCTCAATTTCTGAAAAAGCTCAGTACTCAGTCTTGGAAATCTGGATCTTAAGGAAAATCAGTCACCGATCCTCAGTTCTTATTTTACTCCCTACCCCTCAGCTACAAATTTCTTATTAAGAGAGAGGAGAGACTAGATTTGTTTCTTTAATGACATATTCATTTATTCATCAACGAAAAAAAGGAGGTGAATCAAGACAGAGGAAAAAAAACAAGCAGCAGCAATGAACCATGAGTCAGACACATACTGAGCCTGCAAGGAATGTTTGTCTGGAATTGGGGCTCTACTAAATCTAATCCAACACAGATTGATGAAAAACACCCTCAATATTGCCTACAGAAATTTTTCCAAAAGGATTTCAATACAAAATTCAGGTTTGAGAAGAAGGAGGAAGCTGGTGAGTCATAAGGTTTTAATAAATCAACATTGGCTGTGTATTTGAAGGATGATCTTACTTTCTCTTGCTTTGAATTAATGAGAAGAACTGAACTGTCCTTGACAACAGCCTGTTAGTACTCTAAGATACGCTTTTTCATCTAAGAACTTTAAAAACTACCATCCATTTTGCATTATTTAGACAAACAAAATGTAGACTATTCCTTTTCAAAAATAACCTGCAGAGCCTTTTTTATATCTCTTTTTTTTTATACTGGACAGCCTGGAGTTCTAATCATCAGGAAAAGCAAGGCTGTTTGCCCATGTCTGATCTTCCAGGAAGATCTGATGGTAGAGATCACCATCCTTTCCCTCCATTTGCAAATGTTGCACAAGTCAAAAAACAGACATCATGAGACACATGGATATTATAAAAACTCTGTGCAATAACCAGGAGTATTTCATCCCCAAAAAACAGACTTGGGAAATCATCAGCTAGCAGGTCATCTCTGGAAGAATTAGTAGGAAGCTGAGAATGTGTTTAGAGCAGATGCTCTGAGTATTAATGGACTTCTGCTTGCAGCTGTCAAATCAGGACCCAATGTGTAGGACAGAAGGGGGCCCAGAATACACTCAGATGAGACCTTTTCAGAACAGGGCAGGATATGGACAGCAAAGGGACTATGAAGGAAATGAAAAATGGGGAAAAGTGGAAGAGATTCGGGTTTTGTCCTGTAAACTGGAACTGTTGTGAGAGGGCACTATATCTGTGAAGGCACTATAACAGCTTTCAGACCAAAACTCATGGTGAATAATACACTCTTAAAACACTTCATCTTTCTTCTTGAAGGACTTAGTCTCTCAGCTACTTTTATTATCATAGTTCTTAAAAAGTTAATGCCAATGATAAATGTTCTCCCAAAGGAGCTCAGGTTTATGAGAACCAGGTAAAGCGCAATTGAAGAACCCCTACAACAATTTATTTGCATCTTAGTATCAGAAGACCTTGACAAGATTAGATGATCAGGTAATTACCATAGAACTTTTCTGGACTATGAACATCCTAAGTAGCAAGTTCAGTCCTTCTCATAAAAATGTCAGGCCCAACAGATTAAAAAGATTTCATGCACAGAAGCATAAACTAGTTTCTCTTATCCAGAAAGTTATATTCAGAAGGAAGTTATGTTCAGAATCTGTTACCTCTGTTATATTATATATAAATAAAATTAGTTTATTCGTTTCCATCACCTGACACCTTTATAGTGTTGAACTAGCAGAGGCCAAATAGAGCATGATTTCCATACGAACAGGTGGATGACATTTCTGTTGAGATGGATCCATCATCCCTGTTAAAGGGAAGAAATAGGAATCCACATCCTGTTCATTCACAATTCCCAAAAGAACTAAGTTCAGATAATAAAATAAAGACCAAGTAGTTACTTGTCAAGGCTGTATGCAAATTATAATAAATTTCCAAACTCCCTTTTTTATTGTTTAGAACAGAAAAATGAGGGATGCTTACATAAAATAAGAAAGGAAATAAAAATCAACACAAACAAACTACATGAGTGGCTTTTCGAAAGTTCACCTCAGACTGGAAAAGAAATCTCACTTCATCACTCATTCTGATGATGGTTAAAGTAACTAAAACAAATTTAAGAGATGCCAAAACCCTATGTCCTGCATAGAACAGTAGAAACAGGCCATAGCACAATGTTTTTGGAAACCCTTCCTCTAAACATCTCCTCCCACTGGGTGGGATAAAAAAAAAAAGATTGAAGTCAACAGGACTATTCATTTTCCCAGTTATGCACATGGAGAAGCACCTGAGTGAACTGAGACTTCACAGCCTAGCCATGATGAAATCACTCTGATCAGTATTTCCTGTCTGTGAAATAGACATAAACTTTCCATTTCAGACCCTGTAAAAGATAAATTTGCTTCAAATAACAAAGATGAACTTAACTGTCAAAAAACCCTGATTTTATACTACAGGTATGTTTAGGAGACATCTAATTCCAGTACTGAGCAAGTCTAATCCACTCTGTCAAACAGTAACTCTACCAGGACTATCTGGTAGAAGATGGTTAGAAAAGGACTGAAGTATTAAGCAATGTCATATAGATCGGACAGAAATAGAACATTAAACAAATATATAGGTTTCATGTAAAAAGGAGGGTTCATTTTTTTTTCTTGAAAGCAGAATCAGACCCACTGTCAGTGAGTCAAATGGGTGACATCTGCCAATTTTTTCTCAGGAACCTGCCTCCAGCCACTTCCCAAATCAACAGAAAGCAACCGCGTGAGGATATTGGCTAACTACCTCAGTGCATTCACATGCATTGTTCTGCTCCCGTGGGCCAGGGTAGTCACTCCTTTCTTGGTCTTGCTCTCAGGAGCTAAAAACTCTTCTCTTCTCATGGTCACTGTGACCAAGGCTGCCCTCTGCACATACTTTCTTGCCTTGTGAAAGTCACAGAATACAACATCCACTATTCTTTCCTTGTCAGCAGAGCCAAAATACCTCAGCAGATAAAGGCAGTCAGGGTGATCCAGCATGATGTACTTCCTATTTCCAGACTTGCTGTTGGCCAAAAGCATTTGCTGTCCTCAAACTTAAGGAAAAATACCAGTATTCCAGCCTTTTTGAATGGTAATAACATTGCCTCTTCCCTCCCCTCATTTCTCTGTATATAATTTTCTTTTTTTATTATAAGCCAATATCTTCTCTCAGTATTTCACCTTGATTCTTGAACTTGTGTTTGCTATTCCATTCTTAGATTAGGTACTGAGTGACATCCCTCTGCTACACTGAAGATAACTCACAGACTGAATGCATAGGTCTACTTTAAAAGTGAAATGTTCAGGCTTGGAAAATAAAAAGGTAAAAAACCCCTTCTAATGTAAGAACACTATGGACCTTTTATAACTGGAAGCTCCTTCCATGAAGTGGCAGAAATGAAAGAGGAAACTTTTTAGTAAAAAATAAACAAACTAAACCCCAAACCCTTTCTAGGGTTTGTCTGTTACGAAATTCCAGAAATTAATATCCACATTCTTCTTCTGGATGTCTGAAAGTTGACTTTTAAGTTAAAAATGTCTGAAATGTTGGAAGGGATTCTATCCAATTCAGAAGTTGTTGTGGAAAGATATAAAGTTCTCTCAGGGTTTAAGTACTTAACAGTAAATACAAAGCACTGCCACTTCACACTCCCAGGTGTGTAAATTTTTATTCTAATCTCTAAGCTCAAGGTTTTCCGGTCTTATGACAAACCTACCTACACTTACCATAAAGTAAGTGTAATGTGTAGATCAGCGTAACAGCATTTGCAGCTCTTCTGTTGCTAATAAAGCACTGTCATTACAAATCATACTATTGCAGAGTCATCATCCTTCTAATTAATTGGTCTATTAAATAGGCCTGCCCAGATTAAACAACCCAATACCCACTGTTGCCTCTCTACAATGATGGAAAATATCTTGGTAATGCCAAGACTGTCACATTTGGCATTGGTCAGTGTCATGAAACTGAAGGGAAAAGAAAAAAAAGTCTGCTGGAAGATACTGGAAGGGTGTTATGCAGAATCTCACTTCAGTCCTTGTAATTATGCATGGGTGATAGTCCCTCAGGAGGTAAGGGATGCATAAGCACCTCAAGCACCTTTGGGAATTTGATCCCCAGCCCCTGGAATGACCAGCACAGGGAATATTCCCTCTAGCAGTACTTCCTCAAAAATATTAAGGAGAAACATATTCAAGCCATGCAATTTTTCAATTGCAGAAAGGGCTGCTATGGTGTGAAGATCATTAAATAAAAAGAGAAAAAAATAAATAAATAAATAGAATGAGGGGAGAAAAGGAAACCAACTGGAGTCTTAAAGAAGACTTCGAGATAGCATAGGTAAAATTGCTTAGATAAGCCTAAACATGTCCTAGAATAGGCTAGAAATAAATAATTATATCAGAAATCCATTCTTTTGCCATTTTGTAAGCCAATAGCCTTGGGACTGATTTTGCTTAAGTGTCTTTTATGTCTAACAATGGGTTAGTAGACTAAAAATATATTTTGTATGGTGTATTTCAGACACAAATAAATATCAAGAACTTTTCAGGCATAATTCACACAGCTGCAAAAATTTAGTGTGCACATACTCATGCGCGCAACTTCGCTCTCATGTCTCTTGAAGTGGAATTGCTAACTTGCTTAAGCTTTGCAGAGTGGCAGGAAGTGGATATGTGATTTCCGAACAAGATAGAAAAACAAGCATTATTGTCTGAGGGGCAACTACTGATGCTGCTAGGATGGGGCAGAAGATGTTAAGGCAAAGTGCTAAAAGATCTCAGGGTGTGGAGGTGCAGACGATAACGGGACAAGCGTAGAATGAGTAAAAAATAGAAGAGAAGGAAAGAACTGGCTGACAAGCTCAGCTACAGCAAGTCTCTATGGTATTTTGAAGATACATAAAGACTTAGTTTCTCTTAAGTGAGAAAATATTTGACCACCACCCCTATCCCCACAAGGTGCTACCAAGTTCATCAAACCTGGGGTAGAAGTAACCAGTGTACTGAAACCAGCATACTGTGATTGATTGATTGTTCAGTTGTGAATTGGTTATATCACAGACCTTCCTTTCATCACTGAACTCCAAAATCTACCTGTTGTGTTCAGACATCTAGATGGAAAGAACTCTGTGAACCCAGAAGAAGACCTTAGGAGCAGGAGATAAAAGCATAACTGCCATCAGGGAGCAAAAACAATCTATTGTATTTCTATATGAAGTGTACAAAAATGTATGGCTTGAGGGATGAGCAAGATTTTTATTCTTTCATGGTTTTGTTTTGCCTTCCTCTGAGGAAGGGTTATGTGGAATTTAATAAGGGTAAAATCAAAAATATTCTGTAAGAACTAAACACCTTCTGTAAAAATGGCTTTAGACATACTTGTGGGATTTCAACATAACCTTTCTTTAGCTATGCTGAAACACTAGCACATATCAAGACACAAGACTGATTGAGACAACTGTGCATTCTTCAGCTGCTCCATGGCACTCCCTTAAGGAAGCCATTTCGATTAGAAAATTACCATTACTCCTAAGAGCAATTTTTCCTTTAACAGCCATAATAGGTTAGGTTCAAGGTGGTCATGGGTTATATTATTCCCAAACTCTTACCTTTTAAAATCTTTATCCTGTAGCCCTGCTTCCCTACATTGTCCAGGCCAGGCAGCCTCCCTGTGCACACCTTGGGTTCTCACCTTCTCTTATGCCAGGGTCTCTTCAGGTGGAGAATACATAGTGTGAGGCACACTGGGCACCCATGTCATCCTCAGCTGCAAGAGTCCTGCCTTCCCACAAGGTGCCACCTATTATCCATGGTGTTACTGTCTGCTCTGTGAAAACCTGCATTGGAATCCAGTTTGCTTCTAAAGTCTTTAAGAATCTCCTGAATCCCTTACAAAAGATCATTATCTGTTCTAAACTTCTGAACTTCACATGGACATAAAATATATCCTGACTTTATCTATAATTGTGGGCTTAATTAGGAAGCTGCCCTTTATCTAACACAAACAGTGGCATTTAAAGCTTTTCTAACTCAATTCACTCATTAGCTGTACACATTTTTTCACCTGTATTTTTCATTGTTCACAGTAAGTCTATTTTTACAAGAGTATTTTGACAACTTTTTAACTGCAAATGCTTGCTGATTTTCTGACAGTCTTCTGCAGAAATTTTAGCAGGATATGCTTCCCTGGCATGGTACCAGCAGAACTCAAGGTTTACTCTTCTAGCAGATTAACTCCGTGTATGAATATCTTTGCAGGGGGCTCTAATCTTTTAAATTACCCAGTCCTCAGCAGGTGCTGCTAATTTGTACAACTGCATTGACATCAGTGGAGTAAAAGCAAATAACGTGTCATGGACTTTCCCTGCTTTGCTTACCATTCTACCAGGACCCTGCTGATATTACTAGTTAGGTGTTTTGATCGCAAGGCCTTCTGCTGAGATAATACAATGTGTTCAGCGTGCTTAAACCATTACTACACTCATGCACTTATTCCTCCCACAGCTGATGATTTCTTGCTGGAACGAAGGGGGCCTAATTTCTATTGAAAACCTATTGGCTTTAGACTCATAAACTCAGTTAAGTCTTACGTCAACATATGATTAATCTGTACCCAAACTAACTTCAAATACAAGTTAATAAACTTAGCCGAAGCACCTGCCCTGAAAAGCTTCCAGCGGATACAGTCGAAAGCTTCCTAAATCACCATGGCCTTAATGAGCTTTGCCAGTTGACCTGGGGAAGAGCAGACGACTCATACTCTTTCCTTTTATGACCCTTCAGTGACTTTAATTTGCTGGTCACAAAGACATGTGGTTACACTCTTCTCTCAGCTTCCTTCAAATAACACCATTGACTTCAATCTCTGATTCATGACCCATCTAGAATCTGACCTTTCTCAACACAGAAAATGCAGCATGCAATTTGTTTTATAAATGTAGCTCTTCCTTTGTTTAAATACTGTCAACATTCACACTGTTTTATCTATTCACGTATGATTATTATGGTTCTGCTGTTTAACACAAGGATAATAACACAGGTATCTCAATCTCAATTACGTGTATTAGCTCCTATTCCCAATTTGCCACAAAATCCACAGAAAAAAAAGAAATTAGAAGATTGCACAAAGAACAAATAGTACTGTTTTAAGTAAAAATGTGATTTTTAAAAACTAATTATTTAAACCAGTCTTGAGAACTGCTTAAAAGCACACTTTTTTTTATTCTAAATAGTGCTTATTTTAGATAAGTGGTGTTTGGCACCACTGTAACTAAACCAGTTGCTATATCAGGCTTAAGAGATTCCACTTCATCCTATAGACAGGTTTAGCCCCTTGACAAACTTGCAGCACTCCGTATCAGCTGTAGGTTGTTAACAAGGCAGAGACAGTACATCTAGCCCAATAATTCAGAGGGTTTTTTATTATTATTAGTCATCAGTGAATAATTCATAGCAGCTTAGTGAATCTCTTTTTTTTTTTT
>NW_010418583.1:0-9901 GCF_000710305.1 Buceros rhinoceros silvestris | reverse complement strand
GTTTGTTGTATTTCTTTTTTTTTTTTTTTTTTTTTTTCTGTTCTGCATTCAGCTTGTGCTCCTTTCCGGAATTTTTGTTGCTCCCCAAATTATTTGTCAAATGTACTATCGGCTTGTAGATTTATCAAAAGCAGCTTCTTGCAAGTAATTGATAGAATTCAAATGCATGATAGGTTTCTTTAGGCACACAGGGCTCAGGACAACTTTGTGGTTCTATTAATAGGAAAACTAACTGTAAGACAGGAATTTGAGTTAGAACTCATTCATGTAATTAATCAAGTGGGGATTTATTTGGGGGACTAGGGAACTTTTAGCTACTTTCTTCTTTCCTCTTTAACAACATGTGATGCAATCATGCAGCTTCCAACAAATCAATATAGTTTAAGACTCCTATCAGTCCTGAATGGACAAAATATTTGGTTTTTACAAAGATATTCAAAGAAGTCCATTGTCCTTATGGAACTCACTTTTCCTAATTTGTTACGATATCTGCAGAAACAGAGGAAACACAGAACAAAAATATTCAAAGTATTAGGGGAGAAAAGACACAAAATCCACCCAGTTGGAGTAGCTGAACTCTGTTACACACAACTGAATCCACTCCTGTAAACAAATCAATGGTTTAAGCAAAACCAGAAAAGTTTCCTCAAAACACTCTCTGCAGAAACCACCTGCTTTTTTTTGTATTTTTGGCATTTCTGGTTTTATCTTCCCCTTTTGTTCCACTCCTAGCCAAACCAAGTAGTTATGTACTCCTAACTTGGAGTTCCACATGAGTTATCCCACATGGCTGGGTAACTCTTTGGGACATTTAAATAATGCCTAAGCCCCAGATCTGCTTTCCTCCTTACTTCGGTATCCAGGTTGGTTATTGAACCTTCTGTGTGCATGCAGCAAACATTTCAGTTTGCTGTTGAAGATGACCCCTCCATGGCAAAAATTACTGTGAGATTCTCAAAAATCTTTACCGTTTATACCGAGATTCATCAGCTAAAGTAGTATCTTCCCAAGTGATGTTCCCAAGGAGTTTCCTGTTGTTTGCAGAAAAAAGTCCTAGGTAGAAGACATTGAGCACTTTAAATTGCAACTGCTTTCCAAACAGCCTCCAAAATTTTTGTTTCTCATCACCCTTCGTCAGCCATAAAAACACTTCTGCCATTAAAGTTAGGGGCAGCCAATGTCCAGGTTGCCAGCTGTTAACACCACTGACATACTACCAGAAATAACCCACTTGCTCCTGTTGCATAGTGCCTAAATCCACTGGTACTCCCACAGCGGTGGCAGCATTTGGCCTTCAATGGTGGGTCTGAATCTTATTACGAACACTGAGTTAAGGACAGAGCATAATTTTGCTTCTCTAGGGGCAAGAGAATCACCTAAACACAGGGTGCCAGCACACTGCAATTTCTTCTTTTTTTCCTAGAGACATGTGTTGTCTGTGACAGATTCTCTCTCTCTCGACACCAGCTCACTTAAAGAAGCTGCTTTTCTGTGGAAACAATGAGGACAAGACAACTGCTTTCTTCTGGAGGCCTCTCATCAAATCTCTCTATGGTTGTATTAACCCAACTAACTTCTTACATAAAAATCCTTTTAAATACAGAAGGCAAAAAGGCAAGTGATCTGAAGGGCCTTATTTAATAATCTACCTTTCCAATGCACCAGGCTGCTTTTTTTCAGTACTTCTAATAACAAACAAATATGCATTTTTTTGCCACAGCTTTTTGTTGAGGGATAGAAATGAACAAATCTGCCATCACAAAATAGAAAAAAAAATCTAAAATCATGTTCAACATTATGATTATGTCTCCCTTTTTGATGCTTTGGGGTCTTTCCTGGAGATTCACACAACCGTGGTTAGCCACACCACTGTAAGAGTTAGTAGCTGATACTTGCCTATTTTCCAGGCTTGCAAACAGGAGAGAAAAATCTTGATTTTCTTCCTCCTCATCACGGAGCACTTAGCTGTTTAAAGCAGCTTGCCAAAAGGATGCTTCAAGAATCCCTGGTGGTGCAAAAGTGGTGCTCTGTTTTCTCAGAGATGTTTGCTTCCCAGTAACACCCTCTGTCTCCCTGTGACAGGCTAGAGCAGCGCTGGAGTCTGTATTTGATAGCAAGAAAATGAAACTCAGCAAGGACTCTTGAGGTATAACTGAGCACATCACAATTTTGAAGCCCAGGATTACATCATAAACCCTGAGCTATCTTTACACTTGCTTTTCATCTCTTTTCTTTCTTTTCACTGCTATCAAGCACCATGTTAAAAATACTTGAGCTTGCTCCAAGACAACCCATTTGTACAACAGGAAAAATTTGACACTGCCATTAGTGCTGAGGAATTTCATAAGTGTTTTGTTAAAGGGAACTTGTGGGGTTTTTTTTAAATAGCCTTTACAAATATTAGACTTCATTTTTACTGAGAAGACATGTAAATTCTTCAGTTCTTATGTTACTTCTGGAGTCTGATGAAAACAATTTGTCATATGTACCTGCCTAATTTAACTGTTGTTTCTTCTGTACTACCTTACTAGGAGAGCATCCAGCAACACGTTATTTAAAAGCTCCTTGGAACAAAAGCCACACACATAGTTCATCTGTTTCCTTCTAAAACCATGACCTTGGGTGAATGCCATTCACACTTGTACTTTATTTCACGTGTCAGCATTTTACGGAAATTTCCGTTTCGCCAACATAATCTCCTATGCGAGTCTAATCCTGCCAAATTTCAGCATTATTTAGCCTTCTAAGACACTTACTTCTCTCACATGTTTTTTCTGATATCATTTTGAAGGGGGCTTAGTTGTAACTTAGACTATATTACAGCTTATACCCCTGCTGTGCAGCCTATTCTTGAGCTCAGATGCATGGAAACAAACTGCTGAATACCTCCTTGATACAGAAGAGTCTTATCTCCATTCATGCACATGCCCTTATCAGGGTATTTGACTTAGAAAGCAGACAGCACAGCTGATACCCAGGACATCCCTTACTTAAACAAAGAGTGAGTGAGGTGTGACATCTCTCCCAGGACTTCCCCATAGCTCAGCACTATGCCTAAGCACAACCGAATGGGTTTCGGTTTGGTTTCTTTTTTTTGTCAGTATGGCATGTCTTAATGGACATTTAAACAAGAAGCATCTTTAAAGGAATCGATTATGAATTATAGGCATACACCACACACACACACATGCATGCCTGACAGTGAGCTAATACTGTGCAGAAAAAGCAAGTTACTGGAGAAAGGAGCAGGCTGCTTCTCGATATTACAACCACAGCAGGATCAATCAACAGGTGTGGGTACCACACTTGCCTGGGGGCTAGAAAGCATGCTGTGCACACAAAGACCCCAGGGAGGTTTTTCCTTCTGATGAAAACTAGAGAGGAAGCTCTGCACAATGTTTGGAACCTCAAAAGAACTCAAATCTCTTTCACATGGCGTCCCTCAGATGCATCCCTGACAAGCTGCATCTTGTGCTGTGCAGCTTCAGGCAGTGCCCAAAGGCACAAGCAAGGCCATGTAATTTCAGGAACACAGTTGACACGACTGTGGCTGACCGGCTGACTCCTCCCTAGCTCCGTTTTTCTTGTACCAGAAATGCTTATTAAAACCAATAATTTGAGTAAGGTTATCACAGCTGCTTTGAGTAAGGTTTTGTAAAATCAGTTCTTGAAACAGTGAGCAAAAGGGTTAAGTCCATGCTGCCTCTGTGCTTCTCAGAGGAGATGAGGCAGTTTGCCAATTTTGCAGCCCTCAGTAAACTTGACAGAATTGTTTAGCTGGACAAATTGGCTGAATTATTTCTTACACAGATGCTGTTGTGGCCTTTCCTTAGTTTGCTTATTCAGTCTTTTCCTGTTTTTCACACCATCTTTATAATTTAACTTTGATAAGCACCCATGATTTCTCACTCTTCCCCCTCCCCTTTTTTCACCACTTCTAAGCCAGAGAGAGCAGAAGGGAACAAACAGTAAAGAGCATGTGAACTTGCCAGGGTGATGCGGTGTGGGGGTGCCTTCCTAACCTTGTGGAAATTGAACATTTTGAAAGTCGAACAGTCTTTATTCATCTTTATTGAGCGTTTATACCAAGTGGCCTTTTGAAGCCAGTCAAAACAGTGCAAAGGTTGCACACAGCCCATAATAATATTATATATGCCGCAGAAGCATGGGGAAGTGATGTAATGCAGAGGACATCACAATGCCAGCAAAGAGATACTGATATTTTTTTCAAAATCATGGATTTGCTTTGGGAGAAGGTGCTTGTCTGATACGACTACTCATATGACATTGATGTTTCTTCTCTTCCCACTTCCTAAAATTTTCACAAGCACTCAACTGTCATCCTGGAATCAAGACATAAATGCATACAGGGAAAGATGCATTAAATCCAGACTAGTCCTACAGAAGCCCATGAAACGCCATCCTATTTTCATGGGGGCTGTCCTGAGCAGGGCCACCACCACCTGGAAGAAAAATTGGGAAAGGAGTACATCCCTGCTTGCTGATGAATAATCAGAAAAAACATCAATGTACTCACAGTAATGACATACAAACATATGCACACATCACTCTAGGAACGAGTTCCATGATATCTGCTCAGGGCTTGTCAGCTCAGGCAAGCTGGCCTGCAGTGAGGATGACTTTTCTTCCTCAACAACTCCCTGTGGATACTGAGATAACACACTTCTGGTACATAGCTGGTGGGGTTTTTTGGTAGATATTAAAGGCCCCCGGTCAGATCTCTCCTATACCTTCAGGTTTGGAGTAGCTAGACAGCTCTTTCCTGTGCAGCTGGCTTCACCACAGTTTGAATCCAAGACTCAAGAGTGAGACTTTACATTCAGCTAGTCCTTGGATACCCAGATAAGCATGCATCTGATTGAGGGTCTTCTGAAGGCTCTCTGTGCCACCCATGATTATGCTGTAAGCAGTGCTGGGACCATTCATATCAACTGGAGTTGTTTTCATCACCACCATGTTAACTATGGGGGAACAACACAGCAGGTGTGATAGTAGAACTTAAATATAATAAATATAATACCCACCACCCCGCTACAGGCAGTGCCAGAAACCTCAGGTAGCTATAGCTAGAGGCTTAGTACTCAACTGAGTCATTGTGGTGCTTCTCTACTAGTTGTAGCTCTGCCCAGGATTAATGTACCTCAAAGGTGAGAACAATGGGAAGCATTATAAAAGGACCAGCAAGGAGAAAAACATGACTAAGTGTCAAAATAATGGCATGAACAAAATATGTGGCAAATGGGGATCTCGTAAAACTTTTGTAGCTACTTGTTTGCAAAGATATACACCATCACCTCAGACAAGGAGCAATAAAAATGATCGATCAGATCGTTCACATTGAGAGAACAGAGCTTTCACTTGCAACTAAACTCTTCCTTCCTCATCCTGGCAATGGAAACCGGTCTCAGTGAGACTATACTCATGCCTACTTTAGGTATATTTATACAGTTCTAGTCGTGGAAAGAAGCTGTGATTGAATACTAGGTTTTTGGAGGGGTTGTTTGGTTGGGTTTTTGTTTTGTTTTGTTGTCATTTATAGGTACCTGGAATATCTCGAGATCTTCCCTTGGTAACATCAGTTTCAGAGAGGAGACTACCAATACCAGAAGGGTTGGTGGGCATTGTGCCACTATCTGGCAAGGTTACAAGATGTCCTGCCTGCGCTTCTATCCAAAAAGGACCAAAGATATGAGGTCATTCACTGCATGTTTTCCTCACTAACCTTTGAGCATCTTATGACAGTATCAGAATTTGTCTGGATTTATATTGCCAGAAGAAACAAAACAAGAGTTTTGTTTAGGGAGCAAGAATTGTCTCAGCCTCTTTTCTGAGGCAGTAAAGTAGCACGTAGCCCTCACTGGAGAAAATCAATTTGACTTCAAAGCGGTTGTTTGGATGCAACACCAGGCCTGCACACGGGAGGATATTTGCAGGCGTAAGTCTGGAGTAGTCGGTGCACTGTCTCTTCACAGCAGACAAGCACTACAGCGAAATGAAATTTTTCAAACATGATACCTTACTTAACATTCTTAATGCAATTTTAGATATCTGAAAGTATTCACAAATTTCTTCTGGCTAGAAAAAGAGTGTGAAGGACCGAAAGTAAGGAACATCCACACGACTTCTTTTTTTTTCCCTGAAATGGCAATTCAAATGAAAAACATAGCATTTTAAAAAGTTTGAAACTGCATTTAGATAAATTTGGGCATCTAAATGGAAACAACATATTTTATTCCTAGTGAATGACAGAACTAATTTTACCTGAACGGTTTATTTTCCTAGTATTTCTCATTTTTCAGTGGTGGTTATGAAAGGAAAAAAAAAAAAAGTAACTCCAGGCTGACCCCTTACGCTCTCCAAGGCAAAAGACATAGTGTGTGGTACCCTCCATCTCAGCTAGTGATTCGGGAATTTTGAAAAATGTGAGTGGTTAAAAAAGGGGCAGATGAACATGAGTTTAAGCAATCTGACTATCAAGACCTGGCAATCCCAAGGCACTTTTCCTTCAGCAAAGCGAGTAGAGCAACACAGATGTGAATGGGAAGACAGCGATAACCTACTTCCGAAAAAGCCAAGGTGCTCAGAGGGAAAAAAGCCTTGCAGAAGGTCACTGTGATGCACACAGGACAATCCAGAAAGCAAATAAACCAAACCTACTTCAAAGAAATGACAATGAGTCAAGCAAGCGGAAAGAGCAGCAAGAGAAATACAAGCAGTGATTTTAATCACATTTCCCTACTGCATTTTTCATTGCTGAAGGGTTTTCACTGGCTTTAACTGTGACGCTCAGCCACCGATCAAGGCTGAAGAGTTTCTATGGTCACCATTCCCCAGCAATCAATGCCACCAGCATTGCTGTACTCATGGTTACCCAAGGTGACAACCGATTCAGAGTAGGTCTACCCACGTGCCTGGATCTACCTGGTCCAATTTCAACTGGATATTTAACACAAGAGAAGAGCAGCAACCTGCAGCAAACAGCATGAGAAAGAGAAAAAGGAGAGTAGAAAGCAGCCAGTCCTTTGACCGAAGATGAAAAAAGTCAAGGATCTGTCAAAAAGTTTACCTTGCTGACAGCCTTGGGAGAAGGACTGCAGTGCTGCTAAAAAGGAGGGTGCAGCTGACACACAGCAGTCCCCAGTTCCCTTATTAGACTAAACCAGTTGTGCTCTTTTCCACATCTATATTTATGCAAATAAAGCAGAAAAATTAGTGACACAACTTTCCAGATGTTATATGTATATACTTTGGTGTGGGTTTCATTCTTTTTCATATCACTTTCCAAAGATATTCCAGACCTTTGCAGAGCAGCACGTCTTCTTGAAAAACAGCATGTGTTTAAGCACTTGGGTATATCAGGAGTATTGCAGAGAACTTTATCAACAGGAATATTTGAGCAACGAGTGACAATAAACACAAATTGCGAAGAAGACAATTTCACAATTTGTTGTTATAAATAAGCTGAAGAGAATGCTCCAAGAACCAGACCCATTGGAGTAAAAATTTTGACATCACCTGGGGAGCTGCTGTCTCTATACATTTCAGGTTACTAACGATGGCCCTTTGCCCATGACTTGCTCAAAAATGTGCTCCAGACCAGGAACTGTTTACAGCAGTATCCCAAAGGGTGTCACTACATGATCACCAAAAAGAGCAGAGATTGCATCCTGCTCGTAGATTATCCACAAGGAAAAAACAAAAGATGGAGATCTGAATGATTTTCCTTTATTGATTGATTTCTTGTGTAAAGGTCAGAGCTGTTCCAGTAATAAGTTTGATTACTTTTTCTGAAACACTAGTTTTTTTTATCCAGAGTCACCTGTGCCCCAAAGCCAGAGAAAGATCCACTCCTATAATGAAGCTTCAAATGAAAGACAATTTAGGGCTGTCTATTAAGACACAGAAGAGTAACTGATTTTTATAAAAGTAATTCTCACATGAAAACTAGTAATTACCTAACCGCACAGCAGTTATGTGCTTACCAGGTTTTTCCAAACCCAACAAAAAAGATGCAAACACAGACAAAGCCTCTAGAGGTGAAAAATCTCAAGAGAGCTCATTCTTACAACATGGAAGCTAATTCCTGTGATTTTCAAAGGGGAAAAAAATTGTTTTTTCTCTACTCTGTGTGAAATTTATCATATTTAAAGCCAGCTCTCCTGGCCAATAATTCCTTATTGCTAATAGAGGAGACTGAACAGCTGTGTTAATATGGTCCATTAAAAAAAAAAAATGAGCAGGAGGAACCTGGGTTGATCAAAGAAGATACGAAGATATAAAAATGTGATTACAAGACTAGAAGAAAAAGGAAGACAAGAAGGGGAAATCAGAAATTGTTATCAACTCTTAAACATAATATTAGCTCACATTTACATGTAGCAGCTGGTATAGTCAGTCTTGGCCTACAGACCAGCACCTCTCTACCATTCATAGCTTTCCACCTAAGAACCAATTTTACAACAACTCATCAACTTAGAGAGAGCAGCATGAGAGAAACACTAGTTTTGCACGTCATTTGGAAGATGGTAACAGCAGGTGGGCATGATGAGCTGCTAACATGACGGAGATAAAGACCTAAGAGACAGAGGAGCAGGAGCCAGCTGAACAAGACTTTGGTAAGACCTCTCTCTGAAGAGACCGTGTACACCTCCAGTGACCTTCCCTCAAAAAAAAAAAAAAAAAAAAAAAAAAAAAAAAAAAAAAAAAAAAAAAAAAAAATCAGAAAACACACACTTCAGACCTGTTGGAGGGTGCTGTCCACTTCTTTTATACATGATGAAAAGTGTTTCCTACACAGATTTAGTGCATCCCAAACGAAGATGAAGAAAGGGAACACTTGATGTTTCTTCATAAATGGCTCTGAAGGTAATTCCCAAGGAAAGGTGAAAGAAGGTTAATGGAGAAGAAGAACTCTTCAACGTAAAGCGTATGGCTAGCACTAGGTCAGGGTAAACTGCTCGTGAAGCGGTTACCAAAAGATTTCTAACAACTTCACGAGTGAAGGTCTCAAACTGTCTTTCTGCGCGGGACATCAGACAGCAGAAAACCGCACTGCATTCAAACAGGGTTGAATCAGCCAGCGAAAGATGACAGGAGTCCTACAGTCAGGTAACACTTACGGCTCCGGGCGACGCCCGTGTAGGCGAGCAGCCTGCACCTCCCTGCCGGGGAGGGCCGTGGGATTATCTCCCCCGTAAAGGACAACGTGGCTGTGGGAAAAGGCTTCCTCTAAGTCCCTGAAGATCGATCACGGAGCAGAGACACCACGCTATGCGTTCCCTGATCAGAGTGTTTAACTCTTAGACCTAGGATTAGTGCAGCTCCCGACTGCCCGGGATTAAACTCAATTACCGAAACCAAGACACGGACGGGACTTTTCCACAGTCCCTTGCAGCGACATGCACACAAACGCCCATCTCTGTTCTGCCTTATTTTCTCTTAGGATAAGGGTGTTCTATCAATAAAGCAATTTTAGAAAGTGCCCATGGCTTGCTGAACGGGGATCTTGGGTCCCACATGTCGAAAAATTATTCAGCTCGAAGTAGCAGCGAATGAGAAAGGCATCGGGCGCAGCCAGCACTGGCTCTCCCGACGAGCATGCTGCGGCAGCAGGGGATACGGTTCCCCCCAGCCGAGAAGGCGAGGCGAGCCTCCCGCCCCGGTCTGCACCCCCTCCGGGGACGGAGCAGCCCGGGGTCTGTTCTCGGCGTCGGAAAACTGTTTCACTTCTCCGTAGCTGTGAGGGGTGCAGAGCCCCATGAAAACACCCTTGCAGAAGCTTCCGCCGGGGCTGTGCCAGGACGCTTTCCCGAGGAAGCAAGAAGGCGGCGCGGAGGGAGCGAACGATCGCCCGAAAACCCTCCTTTTTCCTCGGGGCGGC